>NC_052354.1:17818300-17819650 GCF_009727055.1 Benincasa hispida
TAGTATTCAAATTTGATTTCCAGGTTGCATAATTATCCCCAATCAGTTTATCAGATGCCAACAATTGTACTAGTGAACTCGTCATTCTGAAATTATAAACAAATTTTATAAATGAATTGCTTTTAAAACCAATCAAGTTTTACCAAAGTAATAATATATCCAAAAATTATTTTTTGCAACGATACTACAACAAGACATTCTTGACTAAATACTATCTCTAGAATAACTCATATTCCGATAGTCATTTGGCTACCGCTTCCGATCAGAAATTAGTAACACTTAATAATTCTGTAAATGTAACCCTCCATTTTCAGACATCAGAGGTCATCCCCACTATGCTACCGAAATAGAGAGTCAAGGTTGGGAATGGACTTAAGAAATCCTATCTATCTTTGGAGTTTGAGTTGTTCAGAATCCTATGTTACAACCCTTCGTGGGGATAGCCGTCATTAAATTACTAGCAAAGAGTCGCTTAAAGCAAACCAACAGGCGTCACATAGGAATCTCACGGTCCAAACTACTATTAGACATTTTATTTCTTGCATGAGGTATGTTAGAACAAAGAAGGTTCAACTGAAGCTTGATCTGTTAATCTAACTTTATGCTCAGTTTCTTTTATAACTTTCCACCTTGAGCTAAAAATCTCTCATACCTTGAATTTGTTTTGTAGCTTCAACCTTCCGCTGAATGGTCTACTACTTTTAGTAGATCTAGGCAGCACTCGAGTTTAGAACGCACTACTACTTTAGTTAGACAATCAGATAAGTTTTCTTATGTCTTACCTTTTATGGTTCTGAATTCTCCCTTTTCTATTTCATTTATGATAAAGTGCATTCGTAAGTCTACATGTTTCATTCTATCATGAAACTAATGATTTTTAGTTAGATAAATTACACTTTGGTTATCATATTTTATGCTTATTGTTTTCTTATTGAATCTCAAGTATGATAGGAGTTCTTAAAGCCATTTAGCTTCCTTTACGGCCTCTGTTAATGTAATGAATTTCGTCTTTGTTGTAGACAGACATTACATAGACTGTAAGTTAGATTTCCAACTAATATTATATCCCCAAACTAAAAATCATACCCTATTAGTGACCTTCACTTGTCTATATCTTCAGCAAAGTCTGAGTCAGAGAAGCCTATTAAACTAGTTGTATCAAGGTGTCTATATACGAGGCTCGTATTCTGAGATCCAACTAGACACCTAAAGACCTACTTAGTAGCCTCTCAATGTGCCTTCTCTGGATTTCACATATACCTACTCACCAAGCTGAAATAGTGAGCTAAGTCAGGTCTACTACACACCAATAGGTAGGGAATTCTCTCTATTGCTTTCTTCTGATATTCA
>NC_052354.1:17826675-17836136 GCF_009727055.1 Benincasa hispida
GTTTAGGAGGAGTATGTGATTGAACCTAGATCACATCTGAATGATTAAGATCCTAACGATATGAAAGGATGGTTAAGAAAAACTTAAAAGAATTGGTAAAACTCATTTGAAAAATACTGATATATGGAACACAATTTTGAACGTTATCTGTTAGCATAATTACTCTATACCTGCATTGAGTAGATAAACCCTAGGATCATTCATGCCAAATTGTCAAGAATAAACAACATGTTGGATTCTATTGTGATCGATGATAGCTTCAAGATGACGACGACTTTAAGATTACTACAGTATTCCTCAACCAAAACTCTAAATGCCCTTAGTGGAAGCTTTCTCTAGATGAGATTCAAGAAAGACTGAGTGCTTATTGTTTTGGTATATTGGAGACCATAGCCTAAGATCTCTTTATACACTAGTTCAATTAGGTTCCCACTAAACTGTAATTAACTAGGAATGGACTTCTATCTATTAAGTCCATACTACATTAGGAATCTAGGCCTTAATTATGTAGAGCACATAATATAGGAAAATCTAATAAAATAACCCAATATGATAAATTATTAATCCATATACGTAGCCCATACTTTAATTAAACATATCATTACTTAAATATATCTAACAATCTCCCGCTTGGATTTTGTCTATGTATCTCATATAATTAAATCACATAAACCTTAAGCGTGCATAAACAAGTTATTTCAATAATAGAATTCCCCTTTAGTTCAGTCTGGTCCTTCTCTTATATTATCATTAAGACAACTTTCGTCACTACCCTTGTAACTAAACCCTCCCTGATCATCGATTCCAATACATTCAATGACATAGATCAAGTATGGCTGGATAGCATGGAAACTACATGCAAATTGATCTAGATCATGTCTGTTTCTAACTGGTCCAAATTACTTAGTGAGGTCATTCTTAGAAAAAAAAAAAAACTTTATGCTAAATCGCATGCATGATAAACAACTTCAGATAATAAAACATAAATCATCAACTTTATTCTATATAGAAAAGAAACAAAATAAGGTCAAAGAACATTCTCAATAACAAACTCCCACTAAACCATGGAATTAGAAAAGTGACTAACACCCATGTGGCCAGCATGCTCATGAAAAACTTTAGGTGGTAAACCTTCACTACAAGAAAATTCATCTTCAATGAAAAATTTTTAGTGGCCCAAGAAAATTTTGTTGCTAAATGGTAATTTATAATGATCAAATGGAAAATATAGTGCAGAATATCATTTTTAGTGACAAAATCTACATCTAACAATCTCTCAATCTAATGAATTAACCCAATGTGATAAATTATTAATCCACATTCATAGTCTATACTTTAATTAAACATACTGTTATTTAAATATATCTAACAATCTCCCACTTGGGCTATGTCAATGTCATTTTCTTGTTTTTGATTTGCGTCTTTTGTTATAGGAATCTCATTCTTTTCATTATCTTTGTGTTTGAGTCATGTTTTTTGTTTTAGGAATCTTATACACCAACATGAAGGATTGAAACAGAAGATGATTTTGATCATATTCAAACTCTACACTGGGAAACCCCAAAGACACAACAATTAACAACATAGTTTGAGGAAGAGGATTGAAATGAAAAGGTTTTCTTCGTCTCTTAATCTATTTGTTTCCTCTGTTAAGCTACATTGTCATGAAAGTAAATTTTGAAATTCAATTTTGTTTAAAGGAAAGATTTGGTTTTATGTCGTAATTTAACTTTAAGTTAATGTTGAGAAATCATAGACTTTTAACAAGAAGTGTCTATCATTGATATACGCTGATAGAATTCTATCAGTGTCTATCAGTGATACACATTCCTGATAGAAGTCAATGAGGTCAATTACTGCACATCAGTGATAGAATTTTGTTATGCTACTGACAAGCCCAAAACTTACGTCGTCAATAAGCTTCAAAGTAGATCAAAAGAAAATTTGTATATACCGAACTACTCATATTACTACTGAAACATAGCAAAAGTGGTAAGTTCGTGTCGATCCACAAGGAAGCGCGATTTGTTTTGCTAAGTTATTTTTGTAACTAGAGTGGTAAATGGGGGGTTTTGTGTGGAAGAGATATATGCGTGAAATTAAAATAAAAAACTAAATGTAATCTAAAGTAGGGGTCTATCTAATTTCTAGAGCAGGAGAGAGTTTTCAATGCAATGTCTTTCGTTAGGCATCACTTACTAAACCTGTCAACTCCTCAACCTATTCGAAAATCTAATAGCCCAATTAGCCAAATTCGATATTAAAACAAATTAGTCCTAATTCAATTTACAAATTTTCCTTCTTAGCGACATACAAGTTAAAATTGAATTGCAATATGAAAGGGTTCAATTGTTGAGACATACTACAAGTCGGAAAAGTCATATCTTATAGCATGATTTATTTGGAAAAGATTATTTTGGAGCATACATGCATTTGGTCAGAAAAAGTGTAATACTCTAACCCTAATCTAGAAAGCATAAAGAAATAAAGTATTGGAAACAAAGAAAAATATAATTAAAATAAAGAACGAAAACTATAAATTAAATTAGGAAGAATTTAGGAAGAATTAAGGAAGAATTTTGATAAGTTAAGAAATTTATTAATATTTTTCGTAAACATTATAGCTACGATTAATTAGAAAATTGGGGAAATTAAGAGGAGAATTTGGGAATTAATTGGAAACTGGAAGACAGAGGAGAAGTGGGAGGAATTTGGAATATTAAGATGCTTTTCTTTTGGAAACTGGTCATTGGAGGGCTTGGAGGTTGAGATTAATTATCTATGCATGTGTTAGATTGGAAATTAAAACTGTAAGTGGTATCCACATGGCGCAAGCAGTGAAGGAAGTATTGGATTAACCCACGCATGATAACTAGCGAGATTGGAGAAAGTTAGAGAGAAAATGGGAGAGAGCGAGATTGGCTGAGCGAGAGAATGGGAGAGAGTGAGATTGGCTGAGCGAGAGAATGGAGAGAGCGAGATTTGAGCAAGAGAATGGGAAAGAGCGAGAATGGGAGGGAGCGAGATTGGTGTGAGCGAGAGAATAGGAGAGAGCAATATTGGTGTGAGCGAAAAAGTGGGAGGGAGCGAGATCTGCGAGCGAGAAAGTTGGAAAGAGTGAGAGTGGAGAGAGCGAGATTATGAGCGAGAAAGTGGGAGAGAGCGAAGGCACGAGAGCAAAAACACAGCGAGAAAGTTAACAGAGAGAAGACGCAGAGAGCGAAGAGCGCGAGCAGCCTGAACGCCTCATTCCAAACGTCATGCCACGCGATTGAAGGAACTGCCTGTGCATCAAACGGTCTTATGCGTTGAATTTGGCCACGTTCTTATAGATTATATATTGAAAACCCTAAAATTGAATACAAATAAAGGTTAAAGACGTATGAGAAAACGTTAGCCAAAATTAGGTGTCTTATTAAGAGAAATTCTTAAACCCTAAGTAGTTGTGGTGGATGCGTATGGGAAGAACACCTTAGGACAAAGTGATGCAAGCTTGCGTTGATGAAGGGAGAAATAACCACTTGGCCATGCAGCCAAGTAGGTGGTGTCAACACGATAGAAGATTTGGACGCCTATAAATAGAACTTTGGGATTTCATTTTCAAATCACAAATCATAAAATTCGTAAAAAGAGAGGGGGATAGTAGAGTGCATTGGACAGTGAGGGTGGAGGAGAATGCATCAATTTTGGACGAGGAGATCTCTCAATCTACTCATGCGTTTAATGTGATTCTAAAGCCATCTGAAAGCTAAAGGAGTTTAGTCTTCATGGGGAGGCTGCTGAAGAAGAAGCTCTAAGGAATTGGGTTGGAGAATGAGGAAAATCCAGAGAGGTCGAGCTGTCGGATAAGCTGAGCCAGTCTTGATGTTTGGATGATTCCGGCCAAACCATGAAGAGTTAGGAGCTAAGATTTTATGGTAAGATTTCTAAGACATTTTAGAATAAGTTTTTACGAGGAAGTATCTCAAAATAAGATTTAGAACTATGAGTAATCTAAGCTGTAAGTTGTAACTGGATTCTAGGAGAAAAAGGGAGTTCGAGGTAGAAAAGGGAACTATTAGAAAGGCTCCTAAGCAATTAAGGTGAGTGTTACAGCTTTGTTAGCATGATATCTTTGTTAAAGTCAGTATGAAATGTGAATGTTACGTTTCTTTGTTAAATAGAAAATATCGTGAGTAGCTTTGATAATTCAGCATGTATTGTGAATGTTATACATCTTTGTTAGCATTGTGATTTTGATAATTCAGTACGTATTGTGAATGTTATAGCTTTAGAACTTAGATATAACGTGAATATCACAGCCTTGAAGTATTAGGGTTTGCTATCATAAATATTACAGCTTTGAAATAATTAGGGTTTGTTAATACCTCTCGTGAATATTACAGTTTGGAAGTATTAAGTCCACTATGAAGGTTTACATAATTTTAATAGAGAATGCATAATTGGATGCAAATTACATGCTTTGGTGATATGGTGATTGCTATGATATTGTTTGTGCGTGACTATGGGAATTGAGATTATGCCCGGGATATAGTTAGCATGCTTAACAAAAAGGTGCTTGGCGGGAAAATTGTCGGCTTCGGTCGGCGGGAAATAATTGTCGGCTTCGGTCGGCGAGAAATAATTGTCGGTGACGACCGACGGGAAATATAGTCAAGTATCTAAGCATGACTAACGGGATAAATAAAAATAGTCAGTGTGCACATTAGCGGGAATTGGTTTATAAGAAGGTTTCCATAGGTGATTGTATTGATTGATGATGTGAAATGCATGCCACGTGTACCATCTTGGAATAAAAGTTACTGATTACGTAACTATATCTTTGATCATGCATGAATACACTGTGATTACTATTATGTGAGTGATTTCCCAAAATGATGATTTTCAAAATGATTTACGTCTTAAAAGAACCACTCACTGAGCTTAGTAGCTCACACTTTTTCAAAATGTTTTCTTATCCCCCCAGGTAGCAGAAGGTGAGGAGTTCTAGGGTGCTGCTAAGGTCAAAGTCTGCCATGTGCCACAATTACACTTCTGTAGGGTTTTACAGTTGTCATTGTAAACTTTGTTATTAAGTCTTTAAGTTGTATAAGCCTTATATCG
This sequence comes from Benincasa hispida, assembly GCF_009727055.1. Taxonomy (NCBI): domain Eukaryota; kingdom Viridiplantae; phylum Streptophyta; class Magnoliopsida; order Cucurbitales; family Cucurbitaceae; genus Benincasa; species Benincasa hispida. Next base: position 17,831,779 of record NC_052354.1, read on the forward strand.
TCGTTAATAAAAGATGGGCCTACTTAATCCGTTGTAGTTTATCCGCTTGACTTCATCATTCTGCTATATATAAGTTATAGTATGGTATCAGAGTTATTCCGCGAGAGTGAGTAGGCAGTAAATATTGACCCAAGGGTTGATAACTGCTGCAGTCGCATCCCTCTCCCAGGCTCGGAGAGTGGGCTGGGGACGGGGTGTGATAAAAAGTCTAGACTTTACACATGTGATCCTAATATGTGCAACAAAATCAATCAATATATGTATAGGCTATGATGATTTTGAAAACAATAATTTCAATAAACTAATTTGTCAGATCAATTTATAAAAATTCCATTAAGATTGAATCAAATCATCCCAAAGAGTTCACACCTAGAAATTAAACATAGGGCTCTGGCTTAAAGAAATTAAATATAAGTTACCTCTTCATTCATAGAAAAATCCGAGATACACATCCCAACCATCGATTACAATCCAAAATAAAAAGGAAAACTAACCTAAATATACTAAAATCTGAAGGGAAATGAAGAAGGTTGAAGTTTAACTTCGGCCTCCATCAGTTCAGCCACCAAAATTCAGCATATTTTGACTAAAGACGAATGGAGGTATTTATAGAAATCTTAGCAGTGTTGCAACGCTCGACAGAAAAGCCACAAGCGTCAGGGAAAACGTTGTAATGCTGACATTGCTGCCAATTCGGAGCGTTGCAACGTTCCCTTTCAAATCAGGCTACTGCCTTGCAACATCTGGGCTTCGTATAAGGTGAGCATTACAATGCTGAAGCATGGGCATTTTGGTCTTTTTGACTCATTTGAAGCCTGGATGTTCTAATCAACTTCAAAATGCTCTAAATTATCCCTCTTCTTCACCAAATCACCAATTCTAGCTCTTGTTTGCTCGGTACCTACAAGATTGAAAAATAAACACATAAATCCAATAACGAGCCCCAATAAACTAGGAATAATAGCTATTTTTAGAGCTATAAGCTACATTGTCATGGATGTCAATTAGATCTATCACTGTACATCACTGATTAACACTGATAGAGTTCTATCAGTGTCTATCACTAATAGAAAATTGTATCACTTTCTTGATTCTTATATAACATTGACACATTACATTATATTATTGCAGCAAAAAGAATATGAAGTTGACAAACATATGGAAAAATTGATCATGTTCAACTAAAGGATAAGGTAAATATTGTCTCTTATGTATTTTAGAATTTTAGATCTAATGCAGAAAGTTGAGCTTGAAGAAGTGGAAGAATTTGATGTATCAATAAAGAAAAAAAAAGAGAGAAGATCAAAACTAAAAAATGAGAAAAAGGTAAATATAATTCATAAATGATATCTATAAAATAATATCAATGTCTAACACTATATAATACTTTATTTATTATAACTATTTGATGAAGGACAAAATTAGTTTATAGACACTACTTCTACCTCCGAATTTTTTTCATTGTTTTCTACTTTCTACAAGGATTAAAAAATAGCCAAAATTTGAAAAAAAAAAAAAAAAAAAAAAAGAGAATAGCTTTCAAAACTTGTTTTTATTTTTGGAAGTTGGCTAACAATCCGACATTGTACTTAAGAAAGATGTGAATCATTGTAAGAAATGAGGAGTAGATAAGCTTAATTTTCAAAAACAAAAATAAAAAAATGAAATGGTTACTGAATGTTGAACTCATGTTTATAACTTAAGTTTCATAAATTAAGCATATTTTCTCTCAATTTCTTACAATAGTTTTCATCTTTCATAAGTGAAGGAATAGAATTCTCAACTAAATTTTAAAAAACTAAACTTGGTTTTGAAAATATTAATAGAAAGTAGATAACAAACCAATGTAAATTTAAGGTTGAACTCTTGTTTATAAGCTTAAGTTTCATAAACTTAAAAACATAGATAAAATGGTTACCAAACGTAGTCTAAGTAATAAAATTTCACATTAGCTTTGATAAAAAAAAATTGACATAGATTAAATTGTTGATTTCAAAAATACAATTATTACCGAATGGGAGCACAACAATGTAAAACATTGTAGGCTTGTGAACATATTAGATCCCAATTAGTTTGTTGATATGGCCAATGAGAAATGCTAATAAATCTTAACAATAAAGGATTAAATCGTTACCGATTTTTAGATAGTCCTAAATTGTTATAAAATTTAAACTAGAAAAGCTAGATCATTAATTTTAAAACAAAAGTTAAGGCACTAATTGTTAGTTGTTGTTTGAAACCAAAATACATTTTTAACAAAAGAGAAAGGAAGACTTTGGTGGTTTTTAAGTTATGTTTAAGTTAACATAATTTTTCTTTAATAAGTAGATTGAAATAATAAATAATAATAATATAGAATCATTGCATGTAGTACATATATATGGTAAAGTTGCTTCAAATATATACACTAAGACGTTTTTTTTTTTTCCTTTCTTTTTTCCTTTTACTTTTTGTGGTGAGATGTTTTTGGATTAGAATTAAGAGCATTACATAAGGCCAATAATGATTGCATCAAGAAATTCTATTAAATCTTGACATATAAGGATTAAATCATTATAAATTTTAGATTAGTTATAAATTATTATAAAATTGGAATTAGAGAGGTTAGATCATTTTACATCAAAGTTCAAGCAGTAATTTATTCATTGTTATTGGAAACAAAAACATACTTTTAACAAAAGGAAAAATGAAGACTTTGGTGAAGCTTATGTTTAAGATAACATTAATTTATCTTCAATGATTAGAATTCATTGCATGTACATATATATGGTAGGGTTGTTTCAAATATATATAGTAAAGTTTTTTTTTTTTTTTTTTCCTATTCTTCTTCCTTTTTTTTTCTTTTTGTGGTAAGCCGTTTTTAAAGGCATATATATGGTAAGATAATAACAATGCATTAAAATGTTAACAAATATTTTCTTCGTTTCTTGATAGCTCCATCATATAAACAAAAAAAAACGATAAAAAAAATAAAATAACAATATTCAAAATTGAAAGAACTTTATTAAGAAACAATATCAGTCTTCGGTGCGTATGAAAAGGTTTCCTTGAAGTTTAAAAAATGTAAATATACAATAAAATAAGAATATCAGTCTGGTCGAGTGCGTAGATAAGGCAATTATAATAGTTATATGTCGAATTTGATTGGAAGTGATTGGGTAATAAAATTACTTTTATCATGTTCAACATTCAACATTAATTTTATTTTTACTTTTAAATGCAACTTTTATACAATAATTAAAAATTCAATTTTCTTTGTCATTTAAGGAAAAATACCTTTTGGTCCCTAGGTTTTAAGTCTAGCATATATTTGATAATTAGTTTTCAAAATGGTACATATTTAGGGGTCTTTTTTTTCGTAGAATCCAAGATTCCCATGGAGTGGTCATGCATCTGAATATCATGTTTGTTTTGCAGTAATATAGATGATTGGGTATGTGGAGATCTCGACATCTGGAATTCTCGATCATCCTAGGATGCCAATATAAAAGGCATCTCGAGAGTTTTGGATTTCATGCTGAAACATGGATTTTCTAAATACTCGTGTCGAGTGTATCCCTTTTTTACTTTTCCCATTTGTTTTTCATATATCATCAAGTATCACTTTTCTTATTTACATCATATGATTAAAATAAATAGTGAACTATGTATTTCATTCTCTTTCAGTTATATATATTTTTTATATTTTTTAGAATTAGAATTAAATTTTATTTTTATAAAAAATTTAAATTAATATATATTATTTTGTTGGGAAAAATAACAATATAAGTAATAAACTACACTACTTTAAAACGAAATCAAAATAATCAAAATAAATTTGTTATATAACTTCAAATTATATTAATTAATTAAATTAATCAATAGTCATAAGGATACTATTGGAACATTATGTAAATTTAAGATAGCCCGAGCAATTTCTTCAAAACAAACACAATTATCCAAGTATTTCCATATATATTTAAAATATTGTTGCAAAACAAACATGATTATCTAAGGACGTAAAACATCTGTAATTTCGGGTTTCTATAATTCTAAGCATCTAAATATTTTGGTTATCTACATTCCAAAAAGTATTCGGCCCTTAGTTTGTAGGATTTGAATTTGATTTCATTTTGTCCCTATATGTTAAAAAAATTACAATTTACCCTATGAAGTTTCAATTTAGTTTCTAGGTTCAAGATTCAATTGCACTTTTAACCTCTTCATTAAACACTTACTTTCGTCATTGATGTTAACATCTATTAACTAGTTTTGAATAATTATGAAGTGAAAATTAATATTAAGTTTAATAGTGATAAAATTAGTGAAACTTAATTAATTATAATTCTTTTAATTCATGTAAAACTATTTAGTAGTCA
>NC_052354.1:17838185-17979730 GCF_009727055.1 Benincasa hispida
GGCTACTATGTTATTAAAAACCTAAATATTTAATGGCCATTTAGGATTTTGCATGTTTATACCTTTTAAAAGTTCTCATGCATTAACTCACCAATGCAATCTTGTCTTTCGTTAAATTGGAAGGTTTAATCTCTTTTATCACTTGAACTTTGAGCACTACTCTTTCTATATATAATTTTCAAAGTAATGGCATCACTTTTGGACCTAGAAATGATGAAGAACACTATAGGTATTGCCAACCTAGTTGAGATGTTCTAGGTGCACCTATCGATCTCTCAACCTCTATAACTTTGTAAAAAAAAAAATAGATGGCCAATGATACTAATTTAATGAAAAGTTTATTGTCAATGTTTCGTCTTAAGAAAACCCTAAACGCCAGCCCTAAATGGTATGCTGGTTTCGGGTAACCATTTTAGTCCCATTAATAAATATTTCAACAGTAAAACCTGCAACATCCTTTGCATCATGTAATAACATGGAAACCAGGCCAGTTCACTCTTTGGGAAGTATTAGCCCCTGCACTCGTTGTTGTATTCTGCATAAAATAGTAGATTCTTCGGTACTTCCCGGCCACTCCAACCATCCTTTAGGCTGAACCACATCGTCAAGAAATGACTTCTATGAATGCACCATTGAATATTTTTCCATGGTCGTCCAAGAAACACCATTACCTTGTCTTTACTTGATGCTATCTCCGGCGACACGGTCACATTGCAGTTTTGGAAGACAAAAGCCACTCGAAGCATCACTAGCATCTTTTGATTGTGCCGTTATGGTACTCTCAATGCTAGGTAATCGAGCGTATATATTAACAATCTTGAATATAGTACGCCCATTTCCGAAAATGAAGTCGATGCTCCCATAATATCGCATTCCTTTGAAAAATTGGGGAGATGATGCAGCAAAGAGAGTATCTTGATAACCCAAAACACACACACTTGTAATATCGTGTTTTTGGTTTGGTCATAACAGCAATTGCTTGCCCCCGTTTGGTCCAGCAGAGTTTTCAAAAAGTCAAGAACTGACCATGAAAGTTTTCTCCAATTACAGCTACCAAATCAAAAATTGTTTTAGTAATAAAATTTTTGGTATTTGAAAATCCAACATAATTTATCTCATTGTCTTATAATATTTGAATTCTTAACCAAATTTTAATAATAATACCAATTTTTCAAAACTACATTTTCAGCTTTTCAAAACTTCGATTGATGTTTTGAAAGATTGGTAAAAGGTAGGTAATAAGACAAGCGCTTCGTATAGTAACCATTTAGTTTTAGCTTTTAAGAATAAGTCTATTTTCTCCAATTTTTATAATTTTTTTTTTCTATTCTCAAGTACAAAGATTGATTTTTAATCAAATTTAAAAAAAACAAAAACAAGTTTTCTAAAATCTATATTTTTTTTGAAAATTTGACTTGGTTTTTGAAAACATAGGTAAGAAGTAGACAACAAAGCAAGAAATTTAGTGGTTGAATAAGTGCATTGTTTAGTTTTCAAAAACGAAAAACTAAGAACGAAATGGTTAACAAACGAGAACTAGTAGTGAAATTGGTATTTATAGGTTTAATTTTAAAAAATCAAAAACAAAAAACCATATAGTTACCAAGCAAACAAGCTAGGGTTATGATGGAGAAGAATTGAAGCTTACTGAGAGTTGCAGTAGTTGCTGTGGTGAAACCAGTTGCGTTACTTCGAATTGTTAACATGATGGTGGTAGAAGAATCATCCCCAATTAAAGCAATAAAAGTCTTTTGAGATGGAACTTTAACAATTTCGTTATAAGTTCCCGATTTCAAGTGAATATAAATTCTCGTCGTGCTAAAATTTGGTGCTGCTGCTATAGCACATTAACTTTAACAAATTCCAGTACATCTAATGACACTGTGCAATTGAAACTAAACAATCAGAATTCACTACATACAACCACAAATACACTAATAAAACCATTGCAAGTTTCAATAATGCCATTGCTAAATGGAAAGTTATAGAGAAGATAATAACTACTTGAAATGGAAAGTTCAACTACTTGAAATTCTAATTCTCTCACTTTGAATTTTTGAAAACAGAAAGCCCTGTGTATTTATAGTGGGTGGGCTGTGTAATCATTGCTTTGGTTTAATAAGCCAAATAATGTAGTAAATTTAATTAAGTAACATCTTTTAAAGGAAAAAGCCAAATAATATATTTATAGTTGGTGGTTGGTTAATCAAATATTCTCACGTTTTCCTCAATAATTTTATCTTTCATCCATTTATAGGAGTGGTGGGTTAATCATTTGCTTTGGACGGTTTTTTTTTTTTTTTTTTTGAAAAAGGACACATTAGGTCAGAGGTTACCGGAGAACATCTCCACTATAGATACCTTTTTATTGTACCTTCGTCATCTCCCATAAGATATATCATTAAGAACAAACGAGATAATACACGTAGTTAGTGAAGGATAGAGGTAAGCCCAAGATAATGTTTTTGTATCTTTATTCTTGTTATCCATTACCGTTTCTTATTTTCAAAAAAACTAGATATAAAAGAATATGTTTGGTAACAATTAACATTGTTATTTTTCAAAAGAAAAATAATAATAACAGTAACAATAAAAGAAACAAAAGCAAAAACTTGTTTGCGAACTTTTTTTTATTATTATGTTTCTCTTTTTATGGTTTAGATATAATTGTTAATAATATAAAACTCATATTATCTAATACAAACAAGTCTTGAAGCAAAACTAAATAAGAATAAACAAATATTTAATATCTTCAAATGTTTGCCAAATTTGATCTGCATTGTGTTCTCTTACTCGAGACATTTGCATTAATAATGTCTATATATATTCAACTCAATTTATATTCGTATCTAAATGTTGTGTAGCATATTTCAACTACCATAAAGCTTGTCTATTTACGTAGAAATTCGAGGTTCAAATATTTTTCTACCTACTTATTTGCAAAAGAAATTATAAATAATAATTTAAAACTGTGGTGTTTTGTAAATTTAGAATTTAGAATTCAAATAATATATAAAACTAGATATAAATTATAATAAAATTAACAAATAAGTTAAATAATAGGTAACTTATAGTTTTTTTTTTTAAAAAAAAAAGTATACACATTGCAAAATTTAAGATTAAATTAACATGAAAAGTTTAAGAAATAAAATAATATGTGTAGAAATAAAATAAAACTTACAAAAAATTATGTAGATGGAAAATTAAAGAAATAAATAATATGGGAAGAAATAATTTTGACAAAAAAAAAACAAAGACGACTTGACCCAATACCTTGATTTTTAAAAGCCATTTGTTTTTTCTTGAGAAAGTAGATAACCAAAATCCTAAATGTCAAAATTATAGATATACAGAATCATAGATGTCCTTTATCTCTTTAATTATCATGTTTGTTCTATCTGGGAATATTTAGGATAACGGGGCTTGTTTCATGGATTTCTATTGGGAATGTCTTCAGCTTACATAATATTTCAAAGAATGCCCTTATAACTAATTTATTTAATTTATATAGTTAATTTGAATATAATTTGATCTAGATTTACATATTTGCTTTATCAATTGGATTCTTTTTAAATTATACAATTTAATGTTATTTTTTCAACAAAATAATATATCATAATTTAAGATTTTTTATAAAATAAATATTAATTTACATTTAAATTTGAATATCTTGCTAAAAATAATAAGAATTATGATGTAACGAAAATAGATATTTATAGTTGGCAATATTTATTTTAATTATATAATACAAATGAAGATTAATATAATATTAAAAAAAAAAAATTAAAAAAGTTGTTTTCAAATAAAGCAAAATGAGCAAAGATTATTCATAAATTTATCAAATCTCACTGTCCTATCAAAGTAGACGTGGTAACGACCCGACTGATCGAGTAATTCTAATAAGGGCCGCTATTCATGACTAAACATTTTTATATCAAACATTTTGAACAATAAAGCATAAATTTAATGAAACAGAGAGCTGATTATTTGAATCCAAAATTTCAAATAAATCAATACAACAAGACATTTGATCAGGGTCCTTAAAAAACATAAATTTAAAACTGAAAAAATATGGAAGAACATGAAAGTTTAATATAAAAGGTTCTAGAATTTCAAATACCATGACTCATTTCAAATATAAAAAAATTAAAAAATGAGCGGAAGCTTCTGTCTGGACCCAATGAAAAGGTTACAAATCCTTCTTGTCATTCATCAGTTTGCAGTTTGTTCTTGTCCTTAACTAAAAAAACATATCATAAGAAAGGGTGAGAATGAAAGTAAGAGACCTACTACTGGACCCTTTAGGTAAAATATTAAATATTTTATCTAGGTGTATACTCAAAGGTACATATCAGCCATATAATATCAGTTGTAGTGAACCCAAAAGTTACATATCAGTCATAAACGTCATCCTGAGGGAACACACATCAATCAAAGGTGTATACTCAAAGGTACATATCAGCCATAGATGTGTCCCTATGGAGCGCATATCAGCGATAGGTGTAAACCCAAAGGTACACATATCAGTCATAGGTGTGTCCCGAGGTAGCACATGTCAGTTATAGGTGTATACCTGAAGGTTTACAAATAGTCATAAATGTGCATATAAAAAGCATAGGTCGGTATCCCGAACGAAAACACAATAAGTCGTAATGTGTACACTACCCAATTAAGAAAAGTTAACAAGAACCATGTAACGTCCGGATCCTTATGTATTATGATCCGTCTGCTACGAAATGCATACTTAGACTTTTCTATCATGAGATGAGTTTTGATAAAAATTTCAGAAGAACAAGTCTAAAATTTTATTAATTAGGTAGAAAACTGTATAAAAAGTTTATTTTACAAAGCACCAGGATCCATAAAACATTTTCGTAGTGGTACAAAAATGCATATGCCTATAATAATGAGTTTGATGGTTGGCCATTTAAGCGACGTCCGGTTCTACAGCCTACGCTGTGTCCTTACCTACAAAGTCTGTAAAATAGGATGAGTAATAATATACCTAGTAAGTAGTTCTCACGTAAGGTAGTGACCAAATGCACAGTCACATGCAACATGTCATGAAAACATATGATTGGGACCCATAACATAAACTTATAATAACACGAGGTGGTCGGTTATGCTTCCAACGTAAGTTCCTCTGCCATGGTAGGAAGATGAGGACTTAAGCGAAAACTAACCCATCTAATGATTAGTGGGTCATGCAGTCAGTAGGGCCAGAGTTGCATCCAACATCAACCATTAGCATAAACATAAGGTTGGACAAGAGGGGTGTAACCATACATACCCTACTAGTCTCTAGCATAAATATGGGCCTAGAGGGGTGCAACCATACATGCCCTGTCAGCCCTAGAAGCATAACCTATACCTAATTAAAACTTGATCTTAACATAATCGTGAACAAACATAACGCATGGGGTCCCTTGTAGAGAAATGTGTTTTAAACATGTAATGCAACATAGGAATAAGAACATAATAAAGCAACATATAAAAGGTACATTACCATAAAACACTTAATGAGAAGGTGAGATAAACTACTTACCTTGATTACGATCCTAATTATTCCTTATTATTTCTTATGGTTTGATTAGTGGAGCTTTCCCTCTTAAACTATAAGGAAATTTAGGCAGCACCTCACCCGAGTTTTATCTCTTCTAAGCTCACAGAACTTCCTCACTCACACTTACTCTTTCACACGATTCTTTGTTACTGAGATTTGTTTGAGAATGGGTTAAATCTTCAGGCAAAGGGTCCTATTTATAGTGGTTTTTAGCTCTTCTCAGTGTGACAACTCATTTTACAAATGGCTTCTTTAAAATTACTTAGGTTTAAGAATTTCTATTAATAAGACACCTAATTTTTGGCTTACGTTTGCCCTTACATCATTAACCTTTGTTTGTATTCAATTTTAGGGTTCTCCATGTATAATCTATAAGATCGTGGCAAAATTCAATGCATAATCCACACTTATGTCCAAATCTTGCTCTTTTTGTTCTCAGAATCTCGCTCTTTCCAGCTTTCTCGCTAGTTTGGCTCTCATTCAACGCATAATCCATACTTCTGTCTAAATCTCGCTCTCTCCGCTCTCAGAATCTCGCTCTCTCCAGTTTTCTCGCTCATTTGGCTTTCGGCAGAGTCGGTCTCTCCATGTTTCTCGCTCATTTGGCTCTCGGCAGTGTCGCTCTCTTCATGTTTCTGGCTAAAGATCTCGCTCTCTCCAACCTTCTCGCTAGCTTGGATCTGGGCAGTGTTGCTCTCTCTAGGATTCTCGCTAAGAATCTCGCTTTCTCCAATCTCGCCAGCCTCATTCTTTCCAATCTCGCTAGCATTGCTCTCTCCTTCTTTCTCTCCACCTTTTCTCTCCAATATCGCTCTCTCCCAGTTTTCTCCCCAATATTTCTCTCCAATCTCGCTCTCTTCAGGTTTCTCTCCACCAATCTTGCTAGTTTTCATGCGTGGGTTGCTTTCACCGCTTGCGACACGTGGACTCCATTTCTCTCTCTTTTCCTTTTTCTTTTTCTTTTTCTTTATTTATTTTTTATTTTTTATTTTCCTGCTTTCTAAATTAGGGTTAGGGTATTACATTTACCACTCCCTTAAATAAAATTTCGTCATGCTTAGAATTTTGGCATTTAATTTTCTGTAGTATATGCATACAAATTTGGGTTATTACATTCTTCCCTCCTTAAGAACTTTCGTCCTCGAAAGTTTCTTGGTTCTTAAACAAATAAGGGTATTTGATTTTCATCTCTTCTTCTCATTCCCATGTAGCTTTTTCTACTTGTTGATTTCTCCAAAGAACCTTCACTAAACTTATTTCTCGATTACGAAGTGACTTCTTCTCTCTTACTAGGATGCAAACTGGAGTCTCCTCGTATTCTATGTTTTAACTTATTTGTAAAGGTTCATAATTTACTACATGTGATGGTTCAAACACGTATTTTCGAAGCATCGATACATGAATACATTATGTATTGTAGAAAGTGTGGGTGGTAATGGCAATCGATAAGCTACTTGGCCAATACGTTCTAATATTTCAAAGGGTCCAATAAAGTGGGGGCTAAGTTTGCCTTTTCGTTCGAAATGCATAATGCCTTTCATGGGTGCTACTTTTAGAAATACGTGATCTTCTACTTTGAATTCCAACTCTTTTCGACGGTTATCAGCATAACTCTTCTGTGTGCTTTAAGCTGTTCATATTCTTTCTCGAATTAGCTTAATTGACTCTGATGTTTGCTGCACCAATTCAGGTCCTAGTAGTGTTCGCTCCCCGACATCATCCCAGTGTATAGAGGATCTGCATTTCTTTTTGTATAAGGCTTCGAAGGGGGCCATACCAATTGTCGCTTGATAACTATTATTATAAGCAAATTCTATAAGGTGTATTTGCGAATCCCAAGCTCTAGTGAAATCCAAAGCACATGCCCTCAACATGTCTTCTAGGATTTGATTAACTCGTTTTGTTTGGCCATCAGTTTGTGAATGGAAGGTTGTGCTGAAATTTAGCTGTGTGCCCATTGCTTTCTGCAAACTTTTCCAGAACTTGGAGACGAAACGAGGGTCTCGATCTGAAACAATTGATACCGGGAGTCCATGTAACCGGATGACTTCTTTTAAGTACATTTGAGCTAGTGCTTCTGTAGTGTGAGTAGTCTTGCATGGTAGGAAGTGGGCCGATTTGGTGAGTCGATCCACAATCACCCAAATCAGTTGTGGACTTTAACAGTTCTCGGGAGTCCTAAGATGAAGTCCATAGAAATATGCTCCCATTTCCATTCTGGAACACTTAGAGGATGAAGGAGTCCTTGTGGTCGTTGCCGTAGAGCTTTCACCTGTTGACAAACCAAACATTTACTTACATAGTCGGCTATATCCTTTTTCATGTTATACCACCAGTAATGTGCTTTCAAGTCTCGATACATTTTGGTACTCCCAAGATGTATTGAAAAGCATGATTTATGAGCTTCCTTCAGTAGTTCTTTCTTTATTTCTTCATCATCTTGTACACATAGACATCCACGATAGAGAAGTGTAGAGTTTGGAGCTGTAGAGAATTGACTGGTTTCTCCATTCTCTGACTGCAGTTGTTTGTTTAGGTATTTATCTATTTTTTGTGCATCAATTATCCTTTGTCTTAATGCAGGTCTTGCAATTAACTATGCTATTTAAGTTGTGAAGGTTTCTGGTACTAGTGAGATCTCAGCTCTTTCAAGGTCATCCATTATATGTTTGGAGATGGTACTTAGAGCTGTTGTATGAGCTGACTTTCTGCTAAGAGCATCAACAACAATGTTAGTTTTTCCTGGATGATAAAGGATCTCACAGTCATAGTCTTTGACTAATTCTAACTATTTTCGTTGCCTCATGTTTAACGCTTTCTGGGTAAAGAAGTACTTAAGGCTTTTATAATCTGTATAAATTTGGATCTTTTCCCCATATAAGTAATGTCTCCATATCTTTAAAGAAAAGACTACGACAGCTAACTCCAAGTCATGAACAAGATAGTTTTGTTCATAAGGTTTTAGTTGTCTTGAAGTATACGCTATTATCTTTCCGTGTTGCATCAATACACAACCAAGCCCCTTCTTCAATGCGTCACTGTAATAGTTAAACCCCCTGATCTGTCAGGTATGGTGAGAATAGGGGTTGTGGTCAACTTTTCTTTTAGTTCCTAGAAGCTTTGCTCACATGCTTGGTTCCAGGCAAAAGGATTATTCTTCTTGGTGAGCTTAGTTAAGGGTAATACTTGAGAAATTCTTCACAAATCGTCTATAATATTCTGCTAATCCAAGGAAGCTTCGCACTTCGCTGATTGTTGTTAGGCGAAGCCAGTTGATAACTGTTTCAATCCTAGCAGGATCCACTGAGATTCCTTATTGCTTTATAATATGCCCTAGGTAGGCAACTTGTCGCGCCCAAAACTCACACTTGGAGAATTTGGCATACAACTTTTCATTTCTTAATATGGAAAGAATGTCCCTAAGATGTTTTTCATGTTCTGCCTCAGACTTGGAATAGACCAAAATATCATCTATAAATATGATCACAAAGTTATCAAGATAGTCCTTAAAAATTCTATTCATCAAGTCCATAAAGGCTGCGGGGGCATTCGTTAATCCAAAGGGCATCACCATAAATTCATAATGCCCATATCTTGTTCGGAAAGTAGTCTTGGGTAAATCAGACTCCTTGATTCGTAGTTGATGATATCCAGATCGTAAGTCTATTTTGGAGAATACTGAGGCTCCTTGTAATTTGTCAAATAGGTCATCAATGTGTGGGAGTGGGTACTTATTCTTTATTGTCAACTTATTCAACTCCCGATAATCTATACATAAACGTATTGATCCATCCTTTTTCTTAACAAATAAGACAGGTGCTCCCCATGGAGACATGCTAGGGCGTATAAATCCCTTATCTATCAATTCTTGTAATTGTATTTTGAGTTCTTTTAATTTCGTAGGTGCCATTTTATATGGTTCTTTAGATATTGGTTCAGCTCTAGGAATTAGATCTATACACAATTCTATTTCTCGACTCGGTGGTAAACCCGGTAGATCTTTTGGGAATACATCTTCAAATTCTCTTATTATAGGAATGGCCTTAATTTCATCCTTTTGGTTTCGTAAATCCACTACGCTTGCTAAATATGCCCAAGCCCCATGGTTGAGCAAATGTTTAGTTTTTAAGGCTAAAATTATTCTTGGGGCTGATGGTATATTAGAACTCTTAAACTTAAACTTGGTTCCTATTGGAAAGGTGAATATGACCTCTTTATTATGGCAATTTATGCTTGCATAGTTTGCTGCTAACGAGTCCATACTTAGTATTATGTTAAAATCACTTATGTCTAGGATGATAAAGGTCACCCCTAGTTTGTGTCCTGATACTGACAATTTGTAGTTTTTCGCTATTGAGTTGGCAATTATAGATACTCTAACAGGAGTGGCTACAAATAGAATATAGCCTAAGGGCTTTGATGTTAATCAAGCATGTTGTGCAAATGTTGTATAGATGAATGAATGACTAGAGCCCGAATCAAATAAAGTGAAGGCATAATACCCGAGGATGGGTAATGTACCTGTAACAACTACATCTTGATCCTCTGCCTCTTGACGTGTAACAGCAAACACCCATCCTTTCTGTTGTTGGGTAACCTTGTTACTAGTAGGTTGGGTGGTCTGGGCAGTTGATACTTGATTGACGAGCTTTGGGCAAGCCTTTGCATAGTGACCCGTTTGGCCGCAGTTAAAACACACCGCTAATCTCTGAAGACATTGCCTCTGATGGTGTTTCCCACAATTTCTGCACTTAGGATATGTGAATGTTTGACTCTTCTATTGTGACTGTACGCCCTGTATGCTTTGGGAAATTTTTGCTTGCCGTTGTGAACGTTGGAAGCCTTGTTGGGTGAATTTCCTCTTTTGATTTGGCATAAATTCTCGTTTAGAAGTTGAGGTTTTGGCAGCAAGATCTACTTCCATAAGTAAGGCCGACTCGAGGGCAAGGGCATACTCTTTGTGTCGGAAAGCAGTAACAATGCCTCGAATGCCTTCTCTTAATCCCCAAATAAACCTTTCTACCTTCTTCTCTTCTGTGTCCACTAGTCGATTAACAAAGTGAGACAAGTGATCAAATTTTCGTTCATACTCTGCCACCGACATGTTCTCTTGACGAAGATTAAGAAATTCCACTTCCTTTTGATATCTCACTATCAAAGGGAAATACTTATTGTAAAAAGCCTGATTGAATTGCTGCCATGAGACTGAACCTTTGATTGTTCTTTGTGTGGATTCCCACCAGAACTTTGCATCGCCTCTTAACATGAAGGTGGCATAATTTACTTTCTGTTCTTCTAGGATGTTCATGTGGCGGAAAATAGTTTCTATTTATGTCATCCAATTCTCTGCTATAATTGGATCCACAGATGATCCATTAAATGTTGGAGGATTGAACTTCCTGAATTCTCGAATGATCTTCGAGTCATTTGTATCGTTGGTTATTGGTGTGGTGGACGAGGTTGTATTTCCATTACTCATATTTTGTATTAGTATTTGTAGCGCATCTGGTGTAAGTAACACATAAGGCATCTGTCCATGTCCTTGACTTTGATCCCTTGTGGATTCACTTCGAGGTCTGCCTCGTCGTGTTAGAGCCCTTTATGGTGGCATCTGGTTCACACATTTTATTTTCATAGTAAGGAAGCAATCTAATTATTTATTTATTTATTTATTTATTTTTAACTCATACCTATGTTTACTAAATTATTTACTAAATTACTTGTTTGAAAATTCCACTTACCAGCGTATTTTGGCATAACTATGGGCATCACTTAATAGGCAAAACCATCAAACACCACGACTCTTCTAATTAGTACAACCTAATTGGCTCAAATGCTCTGATACCAAACTGTAAAGTCCGGATTCTTACGTATTATGATCCGTCCGCTACGACATGCATAATTAGACTTTTTTATCATGAGATGAGTTCGGTAAAAATTTCAAAAGAACAAGTCTAAAACTTTATTAATTAGGTAGAAAACTATATAAAAAGTTTATTTTACAAAGCACCAGGATCCATAAAACATTAGCGTAGTAGTACAAAAATGCATATGCCTATAATAGTGAGTTTGATGGTTGACCATTTAATCGACGTCCGGTTCTGCCACATACACTGTGTCCTTACCTACAAAGTCTGTAAAATAGGATGAGTATATAATATACCTAGTAAGTAGTTCTCACTTAAGGTAGTGACCAAATGCACAGTCACATGCAACATGTCCTGAAAACATATGATTGGGACCCATAACATAAACTATATAAATACGAGGTGGTCGGTTATGCTTCCAACGTAAGTTCCTCTGCCATGGTAGGAAGATGAGGACTTAAGCGAAAACTAACCCATCTAATGATTAGTGGGTCATGCAGTCAGTAGGGCCAGAGTTGCATCCAACATCAACCATTAGCATAAACATAAGGTTGGACAAGAGGGGTGTAACATACATACCCTACTAGTCTCTAGCATAAATATGGGCCTAGAGGGGTGCAACCATACATGCCTGTCAGCCCTAGAAGCATAACCTATACCTAATTAAAACTTGATTCTTAACATAATCGTGAACAAACATAACGCATGGGGTCCCTTGTAGAGAAATGTGTTTTAAACATGTAATGCAACATAAGGATAAGAACATAATAAAGCAACATATAAAGGTACATTACCAAAAAACAACTTAAATGAGAAGGTGAGATAAAACTACTTACCTTGATTACGATCCTAATTATCCTTATTATTTCTTATGGTTTGATTAGTGAGCTTTCCCTTTTAAACTATAAGGAATTTAGGCAGCACTCACCCGAGTTTTATCTCTTCTAAGCTCACAGAACTTCCTCACTCACACTTACTCTTTCACACGATTCTTTGTTACTGAGATTTGTTTGAGAATGGGTTAAATCTTCAGGCAAAGGGTCCTATTTATAGTGGTTTTCAACTCTTCTCAGGTGACAACTCAATCCTACAAATGGCTTCTCTAAAAATTACTTAGGTTTAAGAATTTCTCTTAAATAAGACACCTAATTTTTGGCTTACGTTTGCCCTTACGTCATTAACCTTTGTTTGTATTCAATTTTAGGTTCTCCATGTATATCTTAAGATCGTGGCCAAATTCAACAATAATCCACGCTTCTGTCCAATCTCGCTCTTTTCTGTTCTCAGAATCTCACTCTTTCCAGCTTTCTCGCTGGTTTGGCTTCTCTTCAATGCATAATCCATACTTCTGTCCCAAATCACGCTATCTTCGCTCTCAAAATCTCGCTCTCTACAGTTTTCTCGCTCATTTGGCTCTTGGAGTGTCGCTCTCTCCATGTTTCTCGCTAAGGATCTCGCTCTCTCCAGTTTTCTCGCTCATTTGGCTCTCAGGCAGTGTCGCTCTCTCATGTTTCTTGTTAAGAATCTCGCTCTCTCAGCCTTCTCGCTAGCTTGGATCTAGGCAATGTTGCTCCTCTCTTGGATTCTCGCTAAGAATCTCGCTCTCTACATCTCGCCAACCTCGTTCTTTCCAAATCTCGCTAGATCGTTCTTCCTTCTTTTTCTCCACCTTTTCTCTCCAATCTCGCTCTCTCCCAGTTTCTCCCATATTTCTCTCCAATCTCGCTCTCTCCAGTTCTCTCCACCAATCTCGCTGTTTTTCACGCGTGGGTTTCCTCACCACTTGCGATAACGTGGACTCCACTTCTCTCTCTTTTTCTTTTTATATATATATATATATATTTTTTATTTTTTTATTTTCCTGCTTTCTAAATTAGGGTTAGGGTATTACATTTACCACCCCCTTAAATAAAATTTCGTCATACTTAACATTTGACATTTAATTTCCTGTAGTGTATGCATAAAAATTTGGGTTGTTACAAACCATATAAAAACATACCATGCATCACCCCGCATTTAAAACTTTTATCATAAACACAATTGCTTAACTTAGGAACACTTACTAGAACGCTCTCAATAATCATTACATAACACCGAAGTCAAATAAGTCCATATCATTAAATCAAACAGTCCAGTCATTCCCACTTAACCCAAATTTATCGAAAACACCTCAGTAAACATATCATACAATATCGGTGAAGATAGTCCATTACATTATATATAACAGTCATAACATCATCATGTGGTTGGGGAGACTAGTTTGAAGGCGAACAAGTAGTAAGACACTTACCTTGGAATTAAGTCCAAATAGCTAGAAAATCAACTTCGCAAAACCTTAAATCCTAAGAAAATAAAAAAACATAAACCAAAGTTCAATTCAATGTTTAAAGCACAATTCCAATCACAACTTAACTCGAATGTCTCCAAACAACTTACCCAACACGTGGTTTGATCGAAAACCATTTTGAATCTTCAAAAATCAACACGATCCATCAACTATATCACCAAAATCAACCTTTAACTCTAATGGATAGAAACTTTAAATATTATGTTGGGATGATCACTCTTACAAGTCCCAAATACTCAAGATCAACATTGAATAGATGAAGAAATGGCTCAGAATTATTCTGCCAAATCCTCGATAAACGAAACTAGATGGTCGATTACTTTTTACTCGATCCTAGATAAGAATTCCCTTATTCGTCTGACGAGTCTTTGTTAAATCGTTGATGCAACTCGATGACAACAAAACTAATACTCGATCGTACTCGATGGTTCTTGAATGATACTCGGTGCAACCCGAAGGTGAAAACGATGTACTCGGAGCTACTCGATAGCGAAGAATCGATGGACGATTGACTCGATAATCTGACTACTCGATGCAACTTGAAAGTTCATTGAATAGTGTGCAATTTTTAGTAAAGAAATACTCAATTGAACAAGAAAGATAAGAAAGAAGAAGCAGACACAATGTTTGCGTGGTTCAGCAAGATTGCCTATATGTACGGGAAGATCTTAATTCTTTTTACTTGATTAAGATTGCGTACAGATTTGTTGTTTTAGAGAAAACTAAGAAAATGATAATAACTTTGTAATTTGTATTTGAAATCAGTGATATTTATAAGAATATACCAGTTGACCGTTATACAAGTTAGTAATAAACAAACAAAATCTGAGGTATTTGAATCGAAGCTTCTTAAAATTTTTCACCTTTACTCCAATGCCTTGCAATCTTCATGATGTTCCCGATTCTTATCAGCTTGTCTACCCTGTGTCTGGAAGCTCAAGACATACTTGTTCTAACCATTTAAACAATTTAAGCTTTGAAACAGGTTTTGTCAACATATTAGTTGCATTGTCAGAAGTATGGACTTTTAAAATTTCTATTCCCCCTGTCCCAATTTTATGTCTAATAAAATGATATTTGATATCAATGTGCTTTGTTTTAATGCAGAATTGTGGATTTCGGGATAAATGGATAGCACTTTGGTTATCACAGTAGATTTTCACTACAATTTGATCTATTTCAAACTCTTTCAACAGTCCCTTGAGCCATAAAACCTCTTTGATTGCTTCAGTTAAAGCCATATATTCAACTTCAGTTGTAGATAAGGCTACTATAGGCTGTAGTGATGCTTTCCAGCTGATTAGATTATGACCAAAAAGGAAAAGATAACCTGTTAAGGACCTCCATTTGTCCAAATCATCAGCATAATCAACATCAACATATCCATAAAGCTCTAGGTTTGGTTCAGCTGACCTTTGATAGACTCACTTTGATTTTTTAGACCAAACTAGATACCTTAAGATTCATTTAGTAGCGTCATAATATCTCTTACCAAGATTAGACATATATCTACTAACTAAGCTAGCTGAATATGAGAGATTAGGTCTAGTAGAAATCATTAAATACATTAGGCTTCCGTGCTTGACTATAGGGTATGACAACCATCAACTTTTGGTGTTCTTGGTCAGAATCCTTAGGAGAGTTAGCTAAGGAAAGCTTAAAGTGCTGAGCAATAAGTAAACTAACAAGTTTGGCATCATTCATGTTGAACCTTTTAAGGATCTTCTGACACTAAGAGGACTGATTGATGCTTAGAATAGTCTCTTGTTTGTTCCTATGGATCTCTATTCCTAAGACCTTGTTTACTTTAAATAAGTCGATCATATCAAACTCTCTTTTTCATAGGTTTTTAACGTGGGTAGGATATTCTTTGGACCTACCTGCCAGCAACATGTCATCCACATATATGAGTAGGTAAACTTTGTCCTTGTAAAAACCTATGTTTAAATAAGCACAAATGTCAATTGAACTTCTTTTTAACCCAATGCAAGAAATATAGTCATTGAATCTCTTATACAAGCATCTAGGTGATTGTTTTAATCCATATATAACCTTAGAATCGGTGTTGGACGACTCTCATTCATCCTCTACCTTTTTCTCCTTTTGTATAAGCATCTCCTCTTCCCTAAAGGTGATGTATGTGCTTACTATGAACTTTCTCTCAACAGGATGCCACATTTTAAACTCTTTGACACCCTTTGTAAAGCCTACAAACATACACTTGACTACTTTGGCCTTTAACTTTCCCTTATTTTGGTGTACAAACCCTACATATTCAAAGACCTTGAGGTTATCTAGGTTAAGAGGATGATTACTCCACTTTTCCTCAAGGGTAAGCAAATCTAGAGATGTGTGAGGGCACCTATTTAAGGCATACACGGTATAGGATGCAGCTTCTGCCCAAATAAATTTAACCTAAGATAGCATCAGAGAGCAAACACCTAAGCCTTTCCATTATAGTTCTATTTAACCTCTCAGTAACCCTATTTTGTTGAGGTGAATACCTCACTATTTTATGACTAGTGATACCATTCTCACTACAAAATTTATCATAGTGTTCGTTGTAAAATTGAAGCCCATTATTTGGTTTTTGTATTTTAACATTTTAGATATTTGATTTTTCTATCATGGCTTTCCATTCTTTAAACTTCCTAAAAACTTGGTCTTTAGTTTTAAGGAAGTATATCCAACTCTTCCTAGAAAAATCATCTATCAAGGTTAGAAAATACCTTGAGCCACTAAGACTTGGTGTAGAAGATGGTCCCCATAGGTCAGAATGGACATAGTCCAATGCTCCTTTGGTGGTGTGCTGAGATTTTATGAAACTTTACCTTGTTGCTTTACCTAAAATGCAATGTTCACAAAAAAAAGGTGTTCGCCGATACCTTTAGGCAAGATTCCTTGCTTGAACAGAGTTTGCATCCCTTTGTCACTAATATAGGAGAGTCATTTGTGCCACAAGTCAGCCTGATCTGTTAAACTTGTTGTTGAAGTTATGTAGGCACTTGTCATCATCTCTACTCCTTTCACAATGTAAAGGTCATTGACCTTCTCACCAACCAACACAACTTTGGAATCTTTGACCACCTCAAGAATTCCAACTTTTCTTCTGCATTCACACCGAATGGAGTCCAACATACCCAGAGATATCAAGTTTCTCTTGAGCAAAGGTACATGTCTAACATTTCTTAGAAGCTTGATTGATCTGTCCTCTAACTTTAAGGACACTAAACCAACCCCTTTTATCTTAGGCTTCATTGTTTCCCATGTACACTGATTCTCCATCTATTCCCTTGTAAGTATTTAACCAAAGTTTGAAAGCTGTTATATGATAGGTACATCCGAAGTTAAGTACCCAATCATGCTTCCCAAGAGGATCGACTTGGTTGGTTTGATTTTTGGTGGAGGCTAAGGCATCAGAGTAAAAGTAGGAACCTTCAACCACTGATGCTTCTGGTTGTTTCCCCTTATGATCCCTCTTTTTTTCTTGGTTTTTCCTTTTCAGACTGTAGCAATCTCTCATCAAGTGACCTTTCATCTTGCAGTAATTGTATCTCAACTTTGTCTTAGGTTTGTGCTCTTCACTTGACTGGTTTTTATTCCCCTTAGACTGGTTCTGCTTGTTCTTCCCCTTGGCAAATAGCCCCTCTGCACTAGGTTGCTCCTTCTTGACCTACTGAAGCTCAAACTTTCTTGTTCTTAATGTTGAAATGATGGCATCAGTGGTGACTAATTCTCTATCATAATTCAGAGCATTCTTCATGTCTTTATAGGCTTCGGGTAGAGAGTTTAATAGCACAAAAGCCTCATTCTCGTTGCCAATTTTCTCACCAAGGCTCTTGAACTTTGAGGCTATCCTCTAAAATTCATCCAAATTATCAAAAAGGGGCTTCGCAAAATCCATTTTGAATGCAAATAACTTCTCCCTCAGATTAATCTTGTTGGGGAGATCCTTGGTTGCAAAAAAACCTTTTAACTTGACCACATCTTGTAGGTCGTGCCTTCATCAGTTACTTGCCTCAAAATACTGTTACTTAGATTCAGAACCAAAGTCTCATATGCTATAAGCTCCATGTCTTCTCTTTCTTTATTAATATGGTGGTTGGCAGTGTTGATGGGTCCAAAAAGGCCTTGTGTGCTTTTTCCTGTCCAAGAACGACTTTGATTTTGGCCTTCCATAGGCCAAAACCGCACTTCCCGTCAAACATCTAAATCCCATACCTTGCTACAGCCATTTCTAATCTGAACAAGTATCGAGTCTTGATTTCTTGAAAATCTTGAAGCTCTAAGAAAGAATATCTTGATGATCTTTACGCACTCTAAAATGAAAATTGTTGGGCTAATCACTAGTCACAAGTCTTAAATACTCAAGATGAACATTGGAGAGATGAAGAAATGGCTCTCTAAAATTATTCTGCCAAATTCTCGATACTCGAAACTCGATGCTTGACTGCTTCCTACTCGATCCTTGATAAGAATTCCTTTATTTGTCTGACGAGTCTCTGTTAAATTCTCGATACAACTCGATGACAACAGAACTAATACTCGATTGTATTCGACGGTTCTTGAACGATACTTAGTTCGACTTGAAAGTGAAAACGATGTACTCGAGGCTACTCCATAGCGAAGAATCAATGCACAATGGACTCGATAATCTAATTACTCGATGTGATTTGAAAGTTAATTGAATGGCACACAATTTGCAGTAAATAAATACTCGATTGAACAAGAAAGATAAGAAAAGACGAGGGAGACACGGTGTTTACGTGGTTTGGCAAGATTGCTTACGTTCATAAGAAGATCTTAATTCTTTTTACTTGATGAAGATTGCGTATAGATTTATTGTTTTACCGAAAACTAAGAAAATGATGATAACTCTGTAATTGAATTCGAAATCAGTGGTATTTATAAGAATATACCACTTGACCGTTATATAAGTTAGTTATAAACAAACAAAATCAAAAGGAATTGAGTCAAAGCTTCTTCATATTCTAATCCAACCTCCAAAAATCACAATTAAAATAAAAGCCAAAACTTCGTGGATATAAAAAAAAACCCCAACAAAGACCCCAAACCTTACAAAAAAAAGACGCTGAACGATTTTTATCTTGTCAAAAAGCACCTCAAATGTCTATAAAACCCAATTTCAACATCAAAACAATATGGGCAAATCAAAACTTAAACCAAAATATGATGGGTATTTAAGATCTTCCAAGAAAACACATAAAACACCAAATAACTCACCTAAAATATCAATTGCAGCGAAAATGGCACTAATGGCGGTGGTGGCGTCGACAACTATAGACGGGTGATAGGTGTTGTTGTCGAATGGTGCAAATTGTTTTTGTTAAAGACTGGTAGTGGGGATCTTACATGAGGTGGGTTTGCAAGAATAAGAGAGAAAGGGGGTTTTCGATTCTACAAATTTTATTCAGTTGTGATTACGAATAAACCAGAGCTTGAAACAAAGATCCAACCATTCAAAACGAGACCCTGTATGTCTCGAGTAGACTGAAAATTTTTAGCACGATCCAACGGTTCAAATTCCGACAATCAATATTTTGGTTAAGTTGTTGCTGAAAAATTGAACTGCTACCTCTCTCCGATTTTCTGCCTCTTTCCACCCTCCTTTAATTTCAAACATCACAATTCTTTAATTTGTTCCAAAAAAATCTTTTAAAGATTCTATCAAATTAATAAATCAATAAACTTCTTAAATTAACTTAATTTTGTTCGGAATGTCCTACAAATCGCGATTCGTAATATTTGGAAACATATTCTATTTTTTCAATATAAGTATTATTGAGTTCTTCATTGATTAAATTGTTATTGGTATTGAATTTTGTTATAAAATAGAATAAACAAATCCATAGCTATAGTATGAATATTTTAACTTTATGTAGAGACATAAAAGAGGATCAAGTGGGGTATCCTATGCAAAAGATGTTTGGATACGACTGGACCACAAAATAGTCACTTTTCTTTATAACAACCTTTTACGGTTAAAACTGACTATTTCATTTCGATGACCTGAGGTAACTCGATCTTAATTCTAAGCTAACTATAAACTATTTTTTATTTGGGATTATTCTTTTATCTGCATAGGTGAGTAGGTCATCAGCATTACTCAGTAAGCCTCCCATTTGGGGATATAACCGGATAGATAGCTGGAGACATAGTTCTAAAATTGCATAGGATTTTCCTACTTTCTAATCCACCTCAGCCACTCATGCAATTCAAAATTTAGAGGAAATTGAAGTGGCAAACATGCTTACATTTTGAATTGCATGGGATTACATTATAAATTGGAGAATTTGACTTCATTTGAGGATGATGCAATCTGATATATACAGAAATTTCAAAACTTTCAACTCTCCAAAAACCTTATCTAATTCCATCTTAATTTAGCTCAATTATAAGATTCCACTACTCAATCCAAGGTTGAGGATAGTAGAGAAGATCGTTTTGTTAGTCTACTAGAGTTTTGGAGATTTAATTCGTGGATTTTAGCAAGGATTGAAGTAAAATTATCAAAGCTATAATATCTGAAACCCTCTTTGTGAAAACTTCGTTTCTAGCATGCTTTAAACTCAAATTACGTGTAATTAGAGTTCTTAATCATTCTGATTACTTCTACTTTATGAATCTATACTCTAAAAAGGGTACAGAAATATGATTTAAACACCCATTTAATGTTAATTTGAGTTTGGTGGATAAATTTCTTAAGATACATGTTTGGTTGACTAATATGGTGTTCTTTCAACTTTTGCATTAGATTACTCTTTGATTATGTTGTTAACATTGTAATTGGCTCTTGATTGATGAGCTTATATGTGTGCACAAGAGTTTGTAACTTTATTGGAGACAATAGAGTTGAAGTTAGATTGTAATTAAAGATTGAAGCAAGTACATTCAACTGGTAGCATTGCAATGTTGTTCTTGATTCAGCCCGAGGCATTGTAACACTGAGATGGAACGTTGCAACGATGCTCATCCCAGGCCAGAAACGTGTGTGTTCGTGAGCTAGTTTGCAGGAAGAAGTCGGTTCAACCGATTCGGTTGGCTGGAGTCAGATTTAGACAAAGTATATTTGGTACAGCCTCAGTTGGAGCTCTAGAGAGCCGGCTCAGTCCTTGTTCGAGTCGAGTCGAGCAGTCTAAAAAAAAAACCATAATATGCATCCCAACATATTAAAAAAAACTTATCAAAAGTTGATATTATCTCATACAAACTAGCCTCGATAAGATTGATTGGGACAACAACCTTAAAACTATCTCCACAATGGTATGATATTGTCCATTTTGAGCATAAACCCTCATGACTTGTTTTTTGTTTCACCACAAAAGGTCTCATACCAATGGAGATAATTATCCTCACTTTATATACTCATGATACTCCCCTTGTCTAACCAATGTGGGACTTTGGTCGCATTCCAAATAGAGACATTTACATTCAATAATGTCTATACATATCCAATTCAATTATATTGGTATGTAAATGTTGTGGTATCGTATTTGAACTGCCATAAAGCTTAATTATTGACCTAAAAGTTTGAGGTTTGAATATTTCTTTACTCCATTTATTGTTAAATGAAATCAATAATTAAAATTTTAAATTATATATCTGTGTGTGTCTTTGTGTGTTTTTCACAATAGAAGAAATTTGGGCTTTAATGTCGGTTGGCAATCGACATTAACCATAGTGTTATTAAAGCACTTTAATGTCGGTTTTAAATCGATATTAAAGGGCTTCAATAACACAGCCTTTAATGTCGGTTGCAACCGACATTAAAAGTCTTTAGTGATTAAATTGCAACTGAAATTAAAAGTCCAACATTAAAAGCATAATGTCATTAAAAGCAAAAGAAAATGAGATGTCAAGGGTGCAGTAAATAAAACCGATACATCACCAGGTTCTTCTTTTTCCCTAAAAAAAAAGTAACCAAATAAACAAAATAAATGTACACACAAAGATGAAGATAGTAATAATAAAAATACTTTATACCTCACAACCCAGAAATTACATAACACGAACACACACAACCATAACCACCAAATTATTTAGTCCATTCCTTTTTAAAATTCACAGTAGTAACTCTACTTTATTAGTATACACAAACATGAGGAGTGTAAGTCCTCAGTGATGTCTCAGCAGCTTCTCCTTGATCTTCTCCATTATTCCCTTCTTCTCATGCTGCCCACCGTACTGGGCCAATGAATAACTGCCCGGCATTGTGGATGACACTGCCTGGGGCTCATGATGATGTCTTGGCATCTTTTCCTTTACCTTCTTCTTTAGCCCCTTCCTCCTCCTCCCTCCATGACCGTCATCTTCCGACTGACACATTTTCACAATAAAATCATCAATTCTTCCGTTTTAAATCAAACCAAATAAAACAATGAAAATATATGCAAACATTAAGGTTGTTTGAAGGAACTTGAAAGGTGGAGTTCTGAATGCGTCCACAAATTTTTTTTTTTAAATATTTTAATTTTTTTTATAAAGATGGATGATGCAACATGAATGTTCACACCTGAAAATTTCAATCCCTTTCCGTATGAAAGTATATGGTCACACCTGAAAATGCAGCAAGCAAACAAGCAGCATTTAAAACCTTCGTGGGGTGCATAGATCTATCTTCCCAGTTTGTGAAAATTCAAAGGTTAAATTTGTATATTTTAAATCAGTACAACATATTTTGACAAGAAAAAAAACTTGAGTGTGCCTTGAGCTGCACTCATCTTTGTGTAGCCCAAATTGGGCAGATTATTTTTTAATAAAAGTTATGTTTATTCTTTTTAATAATGAAAACGGGCAGAATGGGATTAGATACAGGATAATCCTTGCCCTTTCACAAATACATGTATTTTAACCGAGGATATCCAGAGAATAAAAATTACACAAAAAATGGATATCAATACATTTGTAGATTGTATAAAAATGACCATCTACATCTAAATAAAATCTGATGTCGAAATCAACAAGTACTGTAATAATAAAAGCTTACCATGCTGGAGTACGGCTTCCAACTTTTGGATCTTCACCGTAATACTTCTCTGAATTGTTCTCGTATTTATAGGTTGGAGCAAAAGTTAGGTTTCCCTCAATCCATCCATCAAATGCACGACCCTTTTTAAGTTCCCGTAATAACTAAAAAAATGTAAGGAAAAAACTCAATGGACAAGTAGGCATTTTGTCAAATTATTCACAGTTTGACACAAATTAACCATATTCCAGAGCCCCTGCTTAAGCACTTCCAATCTCCTTGAAACACTACAAAAAAGAACTAGTTAAGTAATTGCTTTTTCCAGCTGACAATAGATACGTGGAGAATCTTAGCTTTTGAGCACAAACTTCAGTTTCCAAAGCACAGATCAAAAAAGAATTACACTGAAATTCCTTGTATATGGCTTTTGAGTCCAACAACGGGTAGAGGAATTTTTTCTTTTTCTTTTTAATAGAAACAACAACTTTTATTGAGAAAGAACCAAAGAATAGCATATAAAAAAACAAGCCACAAAAGTGCGAGAGTGGAGAGTGAGAGCGAGGGGACTTTATGTGCGAAATTTTACCAAATATTAAACCACCACACAATATGCGAGAGTGGAGGTATGAGAGAGAGCGAGAGCGGCGAGAGTGGAGGGACGAGCGAGAGGGCTGCGCTGCAGACTATTAGCGAGAGCGAGAGCAAGAGCGACATACCAGTAAGCGAAACACCTAAAATGTTAACTTATTCTGAATCTGATGAGTCTGATCTCGTACTTTGTCGTACACTTCTCTTGGTTTGTGCACTAGATTTTGAAGCATTTATGGATGATTCACCTTCATGGAAGATGACTTGACATTTTGCCCATCTATCTTCCAATTCCTCTGTGCTGAATTCGTCAGTTCCACCAAGCTTATCAAATCCTGCCTGATGGATTCACATGAGAGAAAGATAATGTTAATAAAAACAACCATAATTCAATAATCAATGATGTATTATCATAAAGGACATACCAGATAGTCATCTACTTTTGTATTCTTGATCAGAGCAAGGGTTGGAAGAACAACGATCTTCAACTTCTTAGCCAGAAATGGACTTTTCTCAGCATTAATTTTTACAAAACGTGTCTCAATATGTTGCTTTGCCAAAATGCTCAAGTGCTTGTCCATAACCTGTAATTTGTGTGAAAATACATTGTTCACCATTAAAATTCCCCAACATTTCTGTCAAATATTTGTTTCCGCAATAGTAGAAACCCAGCAAAAAAAAAAACCCTCAAGCTTCACTCCTAAATGTCCGCACAACATACAAATAAAAACCATTAATCAGTGCCCTTCAAACTTCAAACATATAAATTTAAACATAAAAAAAAACAGATAATAATATGCATTAAACATTTGGAATGCTAGTACTCAGATTGAAATATGGAGTGGGGACAAAGAAAATTTAACCTTTGAACGGATCTAACCCAGAGATCGAAGATTGAAATAGATCTGAGTTAGAAGAACAAGGATCTAAGCCACAATGACCGACTGGGCTACGATGAAAGGGATCTGAGCTACAACGACCGACTTGTACCTTTGATGGCTCGACTTCAACTGAGTGGATGGATGAGCTTGTACCTTCAACAACGGAACGAACGGTTGGGCTTCGACGGAATGGATGGTGGATCTCCTAGAAGAAGACGACTAGATCTACTATGGCTATGCGTGAAGAACGACAAATCTTCCACGACTAGATCTAAGGTGTGGCGAGGTCCAGGGAGCGAGGAGGTGGCGAGATGGTGTCGAGCTATGGCGAGCGGCGGGGCGAGGTCCAGGGAGTGAGGAGGTGGTTGATGAAGAAAATAGGGTTTAGAAAAGAAATGAAAAAATAAAATTTGGGGGAGGGGGAATGGGTTTTGTTTTTTTCTTTTTTTTTTTTTTAAAAAAAGAAAAGTGGATCTTTAATATCGGTTTTAAACCGACATTAAAGATCTATTTTTTAAAAAAAAACAAAACCGACATTATACATCCGGTTTCACTTTTTCTAACCAACATTAAAGCCCAAAATTCTTGTAGTGTCAAATATAAAATGTGTGATTTAAATCATATATAAATATACATATTAAAAACTAGACAAATAAAATAATAAATAAAATTAACAATTAAGTTAAATAATAGGTAACTTATACATATCTCTTAAAAAAAGAAAAAAGAAAAAAAACGAAGGAAAGAGTTTACATATTGCAAAATTGAGAATTAAATAAATATGAAAAATTTAAGAAATAAAAATAATGTTCACAAATAAAATTTAAAATTAAATAAAAAAAACTATGTAGACGGAAAATTACATAAATAAAATAATATGGGAAGAAATTAAAAAAAACGAGTTGACTTATACATGTCTAGTATAAGTCAACTCGTTTTTTTTTTTTTTTTTGAAAATGTAAAAAATCAAAATCTTAGATGTCCGAATTATAGGTATATATGAATTATACATGTCTAGTATCTTTAGATTATTATGTTTGTTTTGTCTGGGAATATGTAGATAATTATCTTTGTTTCATAGGATTTCTACTCGGAAATGTCTTAATTTACATAATATTCCAATGATGACCTAGTGTTTTAAACTAGTATGTAACAATGTTTCCTTTTGCTCCTCAATTAGATCTTCGTTAACTTGAGTAGTTAAAGCTTTTCTAGTAATGAACATATTTCCTACAATTGGTTATTCGTAACTTTTATCACTAGTCTCTCCTACTACAATTATTCCTTCTTTATTCTTCAAATTTTCACTTCCCTCTCCTTCAGTTAGCACCTCGTTGTTATAGATGATCATTGTTCTTTTGTTTGGACCATCTTTAATGGCATGCCCTTACATTTCCAACACTTAATATCTGTATTTCTCTATCGAACTTATTTAATTTAGCTTTTCCTTTCATAGAAGACTCACATTTTTCTTTAGAATTTTCTTTCACGAACTTCTCCCTACTTCTAAAATAACTTCTATTCTTAATTTTCCATGATGAATTTAAAGAAGAAGAAAGGTTTAAAATAAGTGTTCCTTGTTTCTTTTATACTTAACTTTTTTTTCCACTTTGATGGCAAGATGCAACATCTCTTCTCTGTCAAAGTGTGATTGCAAATCAGCCTTGTAAGCAATCTCCTTGTCGAGGTTTCAAAGCGTGTCATGAGAGTCTTCATGTTTTCATTAAGATCAAGTCAATCTCTCAATGTGTCCATCACTTTGTAGTAGTATTCCACCGACTTATTGCCTCGTCTTAAACCTTGAAGCTTCTGTGCCATGTCCCTTTGGAAATGATTTGGAACAAAAAACTTTCTCATAGACTCATTGAATTCATACCATGAATAAATTGGTGCTTCAAGATTTCTTCCCTTCCATGACATTAACCGATCCCACTAAGTTTGAGCATAATCCTTATATTTGGCAATAAAAAATCTAACCTACTACTTGTCGCTAAAATTATAGCAAGCAAACACATTCTCCACTTCTTTCTCCCATGAGATGTACTCCTTTGGATGGTTTTGCCAACGAACTTTGAAAATTTGAACTTGATATCCCTCATATTACGATCAATTTGAGTTGCTTCTCGTTGAACTCTCATTTGATAGTTTTTGATATTCTCTCCCTCTGCCTCTTACTATTACTACACCATGTTGAACACATCTTTCTTCTCTTCTTAACACCTATGTAACTGAACTGGTAAACGTCCAAACTATCAGAACAATCGTCGTCATCTTGGTCCTCATTATGGTGAACTACCATACGTTGTGGTTGAAGAGGCTTCAATGTCATCTTGATTTTCTATCATGTAAAAAAAGAATAAAGTAAAAGAAAAATGGACCTCACTAGCACTCCCACATTTGAACTCAATATTATATATAGAATTACTCCTAAGACTAAATATGCCAAACATCAGTAAATCTTATGGTGTTCTTATGAGAATCATGCAAGAACAATGTCATTTTGGCAATAAGATGGAAAGTAACAAAAATCTCAAATTTAGAAAACAAGTGTGTCTAGAGAGTGAAACAAACTTTTAGGGAACAGATAAGTTATAGGTAGATAAGAAAAAATGTACACATAGAAATTTCGCAAATGATTACGAAAACGATGATATTGAAAAAAAAAATGTGTGAATGAAAAGATGGGAATGGCAAAGATATAAATATGAATCAAGACTATTTTCAAATAGTTAGTCACAATATTTCAAAACTTACTTGAGATTTTTTTTTTAATAAATACTTATTTGGATTGTCGTGTGAATGAAAACTTACTTGAGATTGTTTTTTACTTGAAGTTCATAAATATATCTTAAATAAATGTAAATTCAGGAAATAAATATATTCATAGGAAATTAAATACGTGGATAAATTTGGATTTTAAGATTCATTATGGCTCTTGGGTGTCTGAATATCTAATGGAGCTTCAAAGATTGCAACCTTTCATCATGGGTTGGAAACTTAGCTTCAAAGCAAGTATTAATCCCTTCTGTAGTCTTTTGCTCTAGTACTTGTCATTCGTCCTTGTAGCATAATGATTATCTCATAATTGTACTGACTTAGAAACTTCTCTTATTGATTTTCAACATAATGTTTATTTGAGTTAGGTTGAGCTTGTTGAGCTTTATTTTCCTCTTCATTTGAGCTAGTTTGAGCTTGTTGAACTTCACTTTGCTCTTTGTTGCTTAGCTCATTATCAGGCCCATTTTTTTACTCCTTTGGAACTCATGTGATGATTTCTATTCTAAATAGCTTGACCTCCTGAGCTCATGTTTATTTGTCCAAAAATGACCCATCACTATAAGAAATAAACTCTTTTATAGCTTTCAGAAAATAGCATTTTAAAAATATGCTATAAAATCTCCAAGTGAAAAAGGTGGAAAAATGTAAAAGTAAAAAAATTGACTCTATCTGCTAGAAATTTTGGAAATTCTCGCTTGTCACATAAGATTTAAGCTACATAGAAACCCTAATTTTTTATTTCTTGGAATCTATTCTCCTCGTCTCTTCTCTAAAATTCAAGAAACAAAGATAAACCTTGAACCTTCATCTTCTTCTTCGAAAGCTTCATCTGGCGAGGAGTCCTTTCACCGGTCGTAGCCTTCCTACGATGTCCGTCAAAGATCTTGGCAATGCCGTCTCCTTGTGATTTTTTCCCCTCATTATCTCTTTGTCTTTCTCGCTCTCTCACACGTGAATGGATGGGTGGGGAAGCCTCACTTCTGTCGAGTAGCACTAGCCATTCGTCAGTCGCGAAATGCATCACCCACTGTCGTAGCTCATGTTTCTCCGTCGTCCGTGACTGTTAGTGTCATCAAATGCTACCATAGGTGAAGTGCGAGCTTTCACCGGGGTTGTCGTTCTAACCACCACTGCTACTGTAGTCACCTATTTCATTGTCGTGAATTGATTCAAGGGCATTTTTAGTTTGTCGCTAGTCATTGTTCCTGTTGTTGTGACTATAGGTAAGAGTTTTAGGTGGAATTTTTATGTTTTCTCGTCAGGTTGTTCTTCACACAAAACTTTGGTTCAAAACCTGTTTAACTGTGATGCTAGGCTTTCGATTTGAACTTTTGAGTAGGCATATATCGTTAAACAATATTGAGGTGATCTGGTGACGTTTTTATATGTGTTGAGTTTGTGAAATTATCTAAATCTTGTTTGTTGGTTGTTGTTATATGGAGGTTGACCGTAAATTTTTGTTCATTGTTCTTTAGTTCTTAAAAAAGCTTTGACTCAAATACCTCAGATTTTTTATCTGTTGATAACTAACTTTATAAACGGTCAACTGGTATATCTCTATAAATACCACTACTTTTAAATTCAACATAAAGATTTATCGTCATTTTCTTTAGTTTTCTCTAAACAATATAAACAATACGCAATCTTCATCAGTAAAAGAATTCAAATCTTCCCGTGGACGTAGGCAACCTTTCTGAACCATGTAAACATTGTGTCTTAATCTTCTTGCCTTATCTTTCTTGTTCAAACGAGGGTTTTCTTTACTACAAATATTACGCCTTTAATTCATCATTTAAATCACATCAAATAATCTGAATATCGAGTCAATCGTACATTGTTCTTTGGTACCAAGTAGCTTTTAGTTCGTCGCTTTCACCTTCGAGTCGCACCGAGTATCATTCAAGAATAGTCGAGTACGATCAAGTATTAGTTCAGTTGTCATCGAGTTCCTTCAAGGATTTAACAGAGACTTTTCAGACGAAGAAGGGAATTCTCATCGATGATCGAGTAAGAAGACGTCGAGAATCGAGTGCCGAGTATCGAGGATTTGAAAAAATATTTCAAAGCCATTTCTTCATCATTCCAGCATTTATCTTGGGTATTTTGGGCCTTGTGAAGAGTGGTTAGCCCAACAATTTGTGGTATTGGAGCTTTTAAAGATCATCAAGGTCAACTTTCTTGGAGCATCAAGATACCAAAGAAATCAATACTTGATACACGATGAGGTCAGAAATGACTCTTGCAAGGTATGAAATTGAGAAGTTTGATGGGAAGGGCGATTTTGGCCTATTGGAGGCCAAAATCAAAGCCATTATTGGACAATAGACAGCACACAAGGCCATGTTAGACCCATCAACTCTGCCACCCACTATTAGCATAAGAAATAGTAGAAATGGAGCTTACAGCATATAGAACTCTGGTTCTGAATCTCAGTGATAGTATCTTGAGACAAGTAATTGATCAAGACACGACCTACAAGATGTGGGTCAAACAGGAAGGTCTTTTTGCAACCAAGGATCTATCCAACAAGATGTAACTAAGGGAGAAGTTTTTGATGTTCAAGTGGATTCTGCCAAGCCTTGTTCAGATAATTTGGATGAGTTCAACAGGATAGTCTTAGTATTCAAGAGCCCTGGCGAGAAATTTGGCTACGAGAATGAGGCTTTTGTGTTATTAAACTCTCTACCCGAAGCCTATAAGAAGGTAAAGAATGCCTTGAAATATGGTAGAGAATCAGTTACCACTGATTTCATCATTTCAGCATTAAGAACTAGATAGTTGGTGCTTCAATTAGTCAAGAAGGAGCAGCCTAGTGCAGAAAGGTTGTTTGCTAAGAGGAAGAACAAACAGAATCAGTCTAAGGGGAATAAAAACAAGTCAGGTGAAAAGCACAAACATAAGATCAAGCCGAGATGCAACTACTACAAGAAGAAAGGTCACGTAATGAGAGATTTCTACAACTTGAAAAGGTAAATCCAAAAAAAAAAAGAAAAGGATCAGAAGGGAAAACAACTAGAAGCTTCAGTGGTTGAATGTTCATACTTTTATTTGGATGTCTTAGCCTCCACTAGAAACCAAACCAACCAAATTTGTCCTCTTGTGAAGCATGATCGGGTACTTGATTCTGATTGTACCTATCATATGACACCTTTTAGACCTTGGTTTAATACTTACAAGGAAGTAGATGGAGAATTTGTGTACATGGGAAACAATGAAGCATTCAAGATCAAAGGGATTGGTTCAGTATCCTTAAAGCTAAAGGATGGATCAATCAAGCTTCTAGGAAATGTGAGACATGTACCTTTGCTCAAGAGAAATTTGATATCTTTAGTCATGTTGGACTTTACTGGGTACGAATACAGAGGAAAAGGTGGAGTTCTTGTGGCGATCAAGGATTCCAAGATTGTGTTGGTTGGTGAGAAGGTTAATGACCTTTATATTGTGAGATGAGTATAGATGATGACAAGTGCCTACATGGTTTAAAAAGCAAGCATAATAGAGGCTAACTTGCGGCATAAAAGACTATCCCATATTAGTTAAAAAGGGATGCAAGCACTGTTCAAGCTAGGAATTCTGCCCAATAGTATCAGCGAGTACCTTTCCAAGTGAACACTGCATTCTAGGTAAAGCAATCAGACAAAGTTTCACAAAATCTTATCACACCACCGAAGGAACATGGGGTTATGTCCATTCTGACCTATGGGGACCATCTCCTACACCAAGCCTTAGTGGCTCAGGGTATTTTCTAACCTTTATAGATGACTATTCTAGGAAGAGCTGGATATACTTTTTTAAATCTAGGGACCAAGTTCTTGGGAAGTTTAAGGAATGGAAAGCCATGATAGAAAATTAAACATCTAAAAGGTTAAAATACTTTATAATCGATAATGGGCTTAAGTTTTGTAATGAACATTTTGAGAAATTTTTTAGCGAGGATGGTATAACTAGGCATAGAACAATGACGTATACACCTCAACAAAATTGGGTTGCTGAGAGGTTAAATAGAACCATAATGGAAAGAGTTACGTGTTTTCTCTCTGATGCTATCTTAGGGAAAAATTATTGGGCAGAAGCTACAGCCTATATAGTGTATACCTTGAATAGGTGCCCTCACTCATCTTTAGAGTTGCTTCCCCCTGAGGAAAAGAGGACTAGTCATCCTCCTAACCTAGATAACCTCAAGGTCTCTGGATGTGTAGGGTTTGTACACCAAAATAGGGGAATGATAAAGGCCAGAGTAGTCAAGTGCATGTTTGTAGGCTTTAAAGAGGGTGTCAAGGGGTTTAAAATGTGACACGGTTGGGAGGAAGTTCATAGTGAGCAGAGACATCACCTTTAGGGAAGAGGAGATGTGTATGCAAAAGGAGAAAAAACTTCAGGATGAAGTAAAGTCATCCAACACAGGAATTAAGGTGGAGTTACCAACTGAGCAGCCAATAAAGTCTAGCCAACCTAGTGACACAAGATAAACTGAGGAAGATGTAGGGGAACTTGAGGAGACAACATGAGCAACCTGATTTAAGCTAGTATGTCTTAGCTTGGGATAGACAAAGGAGAACTATCACACCTCTAGCTAGATATACTGAAATGAACTATATGAATCTAGTTTTAAATGTTGTTGTAGCTCCTACTAACCAAGAACCAACAACCTCAGAGGAAGCAACAAGTTGTGCTAATGCAAGAGATTGGATTGAAGTAATGAATTAGGATATGCATTCACTAAAGGTTAATTACACTTGGTCTTTAGTTCCTCTACCGAAAGGTTACAAACCTGTTGCCTCTAAATGGATTTTAAAACTTAAAGAAGGAGTATCATATGATCAAAAGCATAGGTATAAAGCTAGATTGGTTGCAAATGGGTTCACTCAAAGGGAAGAAATAGATTATTCTGAGATTTTTTCTCCTGTTGTCAAACAGACTTCCATAAGACTTCTTCTATCCTTAGTTGCTCAATATAATCTAGAATTGTATCAACTAGATGTCAAAACTTTTTTTCTTTATGGACAATCTATATGACGCAACCTAAAGGATTTGAAATTAAAGGAAACAAAAATCTCTTTTGCTTACTCAAAAGGTCTATATATGAGTTAAA
This sequence comes from Benincasa hispida, assembly GCF_009727055.1. Classification (NCBI taxonomy): domain Eukaryota; kingdom Viridiplantae; phylum Streptophyta; class Magnoliopsida; order Cucurbitales; family Cucurbitaceae; genus Benincasa; species Benincasa hispida. The sequence goes on from NC_052354.1 coordinate 17,870,288, forward strand.
ACAATCACCTAGGTGTTGGTATAAGATATTTAATGACTATATTTCTAGCATTGGGTTCAAAAGAAGCTCATTTGGCATATGTGTTTATGTAAATAAAGGTTCTTATGAGGACAAAGTTTACCTACTCATATATGTAGATGACATGTTACTGGCAGGTAGGTCCAAAGAAGATCTAACCCCTGTTAAAAGCCTCTTAAAAAGAGAGCTTGATATGAAGGACTTAAAAGAAACAAGCAAGGTCATAGGAATAGAGATCCAAAGGAACAAAGAAGAGTCTATTCTAAGCATCAATCAGTCCAATTATTGTGAGATGATCTTTAAATGGTTCAACATGAATGATGTCAAACGTGTGAGTTTACCTATTGCGCAACACTTTAAGCTTTCCTCAGCTAACTCTCGTAAAGATTCTTATCAAAAACATTAGAAACAAACGACTGCCATACCTTATAGTCAAGCAGTCAGAAGCCTACTATATTTAGGAGGTGTTTGATAAATGGGTATGAGTTATTGAGTTGGGTGGGTATTTATTACCCATGTTTGTTAAGCCCATAAATAAAACCTATGGGTTATTAAAATCCCCTTTTTTACCCACTCAAAACTCTCCTTTTTTATCCCCTAAAAACTAGGATCTTTTATATTAATATGGTTATTTTCAAAACTTAATAGGGAAATAAGATTGTTTTGAAACTTATTAGAGAAATATTGTTGTTTTGGGAGATCAAGGCTAGAAGTCGAGGGTTGAGGATTCGATTAATGTATAGGTCGAACGTTGAGAACTCGACAAACAAAGAAAAACTTGGAAACAATATATATATTAGGGTTGTCGAAAGTTGAAGTTTTGACATATATAGGTCGATCATTAATCGAATGTTGAGGACTTATTTTTTTAATTTTTTTTATGGAAATATGTTATTTGTTAATTGTTGGTCACATTTTTTTGGGAATACTAGTTCAAAATTTTTTTTGTTAATGGTTGGTGACATTATATTTTTTAATCTGATACTTCTCAAATTTTTTATGAATTATGGGTGAAATAGTATTGTTATGTAATTTTTTTTTATCTAATAATACGTTCATTTCAATTTTTTTTCAGCTTCAATAAGAACATATTCTATCATTTTTTGTGTGTTATTATCAAGCTAGTTTTAAGATTAATTTTAGTATGTCTTACTATCGTTTCACAATCAAAATTGATTTTTTTTTTTAAATTATGTAATTGTAATGAAACAATGGTATTAATATTGTAAACAATGTTTAATTTTTGAAAAATTTAGTTTCTAATCGGTGACATAAGAATTAAAAAAATATTGCACACCAATATTCATACAATCGGTTCACCAAGTTTTGAAAGTATGGAAAAATACATATTTTTTTTTCTATATACATCGTTTTAACACATCTTTCGGTGAAAATTTGTTGTCCTAGGAACTAGAAGTATGACAAGTTTTTAGAAGCTGATACAAATTGTTCATAAACTAATCTAGGAAAAAAAAAATAATAAGAAAGAGAGAGAGAAAAAAAGAACCCATTAGGCCCTAAAAAAGACTTAACTAAAATACCCTCAACCCTATCCTTAGGAAAAAAAACCCACTAAGTCCTTGAAAACATGTATTTTTAGGTTATTATAGGTACATTGGGAAATAACACCATAAATCTAATACTTATCAATTTTTTTATGAATTATTGGTGAAATAGTACTGTTATGTAATTTTTTTATCTAATAATACGTTCATTTCAATTCTTTTTTTTTTCCAGCTTCAATAAGCACATATTCTATACTTTTTTGTGTGTTATTATCAAGCTAGTTTCAGGATTAATTTTACTATGTCTTACTATCATTTCACAATCAAAATTGAAAATTCTTTGAAATTTTGTAATTGTAATGAAACGATGGTTTTAATATTATCACCAATGTTTAATTTTTGAAAAATATAGTTTCTAATCAGTGGCATAAGAATTAAATATCGCACACCAATATTCATACAATCGGTGCACCAAGTTTTGAAAGTATGGAAAATGCATATTTTTTTTCTATATACATCGTTTTAACACATCTTTCGGTGAAAATTTGTTGTCCTAGTAACTAGGAGTATGACAAGTTTTTAGAAACTGATACAAATTGTTCATAAACCAATCTATGGATAAAATAAGAAGAATAAGAAAGAAAGAAAGAAAAAAAAAAAAAAAAACCCACTAGGCCCTTAAAAAGACTTAACTAAAATACCCTCAACTCTATCCTTAGGGAAAAAAAACCCATTAAGCCCTTGAAAACATGTATTTTTAGATTATTATAGGTATATTGAGAAATAACACCATAAATCTGATACTTCTCAAATTTTTTATTAATTATTGGTGAAATAGTACTGTTATTTAATTTTTTTTATCTAATAATACATTCATTTCAATTCTTTTTTTTTTTTTCTAGCTTCAATAAGAACATATTCTATACATTTTGGTGTGCTATTATCAAGCTAGTTTCAGGATTAATTTTTGTATGTCTTACTATCATTTCACAATCAAAATTGATTTTTTTTTTAAATTATGTAATTGTAATGAAACGATGGTATTAATATTATAACCAATGTTTAATTTTTGAAAAATATAGTTTCTAATCTGTAACATAAGAATTAAAAAAATATTGCACAACAATATTCATCCAATCGGTTCACCAAGTTTTGAAAGTATGGAAAAATGCATATTTTTTTTCTATATACATCGTTTTAACACATCTTTTCGTAAAAATTTGTTGTCCTAGGAACTAGGAGTATGACAAGTTTTTAGAAGCTAATAAAAATTGTTCATAAACCAATCTAGGGAAAAAAATAAGAAGAATAAGAAAGAGAGAGTGAAAAAAGAAAAAAGAACCCACTAGGCCCTTAAAAAGACTTAACTAAAATACCCTCAATCATATCCTTAGGAAGAAAACCCACTAAGCCCTTGAAAACATGTATTTTTAGTTTATTATAGGTACATTGGGAAATAACACCATAAATCTAAACTATAACCCAATATGCCCAATACTGACGCTTGACATCGTTTGCTATTCTTTCTTAATCATGAAACATAATCCGCCAAATACCTTACCCTTTCAGGAAAAACTTGTGTATCCCTTTCCCTATAAAGAAGGATACTGTTGAAGACCTCTTTTCGATCATGAGAATTATTTCACACTCTCAAATACAGTTGTTCATAACACTAACCACGTTATTGAACAACTACCGAAGGATAGAGAGACAGCCGATATATGCTAGGCACTGCATTTGGCAGTTGACCTTCTTTCGCCTAATTTACGAGAGTGAGTTGACATGTCGTGAAAGCACCCGAATGGATAGACGTACCTTTAGAATTCTATGTAATATGCTACAGTCGACTGGTTGTTTGGAACCAACAAGATGTATGGACGTCGAAGAGATAGTTGTGATATTCCTACACAATCTTGCACACGATGTCAAGAATCGAGTGGTACGCATAAACTTTTCGAGGTCTGATGAGACAGTTTTGAGGTATTTCAATGCAGTTCTGAGGGCAATCATACAACTTCACACTGTTTTTTAAGAAAACCATAACCGATCACAAATACATGCACCGATGGAAGATGGAAGTAGTTTCAGGTACAAAAAATACTCAATTTTTTATATGAATATGTCATAAATATACATGCAACGATAGATTTTTTTTAATTCATTCTGATCACTTGAGAGAAAAAGAATTGTCCAGGTGCGCTAGACGACACATACATAAAAGTGAATGTTAGTATCGTCGATCGACCTCGATATAGGACGAGAAAGGGAGAGATTGCCACAAACGTTCTTGCGGTGTGTGATCAAAATGGGGAGTTCATCTTCGTTTTGCCAGGGTGGGAAGGGTCTGCAGCCAATTCAAGGGTTCTTAGGGATGCGATTTCACGACTGTACGGATTGAAAGTTCCAAAGGATATTATAATAACTGTATACGTTATTTAAACATGCGTACATGCCACAACACATGTGCATGACATTTCAAAACGTGTACAGGATACTATTACCTATGTGATGCTAGATACCCCAAAGCTGAAGGTTTCTTGGCGCCGTACAGAGGGGAATGATACCATCTCTTCGATTGACGTGAAGCAGGAAAAGCACCGACAACTGCAAGAGAACTTTTCAACATGAAACATTCTTTAGCAAGGAACGTTATCGAGCGAGCGTTTGGGTTCCTAAAGGGTGGTGGGATATTCTTAGGTGAAAATCATTCTACCCAATAGAAGTCCAATGTCGAACAATAACTGCATGTTGCCTTATTCACAACTTGATCACAAGGGAGATGGGAATCGGTGCAATGGTTGACGTGCCCGATGAGGAGAATTCTGCATCAGTTGGTCTTGATGGGTATCATATTGAATTTGTTGAATCATCGGAGGAATGGACCAAGTTCAGGGATGACTTAGCGGTTAAAATGTTTACTCAATGGAAAAAAGTCTGATTATTCAATGTTCATTACTTACTTTTCTTTTACTACTGAATGGAATTTAATTATGGAACATTCCAAGTATGTCGTGAAAATGTTTTGTGCCAAGACTCTGTGTGAACAAGTTAAATTGGAACATATAATTTCAGTAGTTTATCCTTTGTTTGTGCATATGTTTAATTTATAGCATCTTTTCATTCAACAAATGTATGCATGGAGCATAATGGTAGGTAATGGTAAGAGGTCTAAACACGTATGGTCAAAGGTGGAGAATGCTAAGTTGGTGGAAGCTCTATTGTATTTGGTGGAGACCGGTTGGAGGTCCGACAATGGGACGTTTCGACTAGGATACCTACAACACTTGGAGTAAATTCTACATGAGAAAGTGACGGGGTGCGCAATGAATTAGAATACCATTGAGTGCAAGGTGAGGAGTCTGAAGAAACAATACAATGCAGTATCAGAGATGTTAAGTCAGTCGGGGTTCGGCTGGAACGAGGAGTTCAAATGTGTCCTGGTCGAGAGGGAGATTTTCGATCTTTGGGTTCGGGTAAGATTCTAGAAAAAAAAATGTACGAGTACGTGTTATAATATAAATATTAATAATATATATCAATGTAGTCATCCCAATGTGAAGCGGATGTGGAATAAGCCACTTCCACATTACGATGACTTCTCCATCGTATTTGGGAAAGATAGAGCAGTAGGGCAATCAAGTGAGAACCCATACGTGATAGCGACGAATGCATTAATAGAGTTTGAAGATGAGATTCGACTTGGATCACAGGACTGTCACACACCTGAGGTTCGCCAGACAAAATCACCATTAAATCAAGATGAAATAGATGAAGAGCTAGTAGAGCAATCTAGAGGTAGAGCGAGTGTACCTGCCGAGTCATCTCGAGGCAGTAAGAGGAAGAGGCCATCATTCCAAGCCGAAACGATCGACATCATGAGATCGACTGTTGAAATGCAGAGCACACACATGGGTAGACTTGCATCGTGGCAAAAGGAGAAGTATGAGCTTGAGTTCGGGAGTCAAACGGAAGTAGTAAATGCCATATACAACATTGATGGCCTGGATGAGGATGATCAGGTCACCCTTATTGACCTCCTTGTCACAGACATTCAAAAGATATATTGCTTCCTTGCAGTACCAAACATGCACGGAAGAGGTACTGCCTCCGTCTATTAGGAAAAAACATGAAGACTGACCACACTCCTATATTTTGTTTATAGTTCTTTTGGATAACAACAAATGGACAATGGACTGTAATGTCGAAAAGAATGATTACTTTTGCATACGTCATGACATGTAATTTTTGTGTTTGTATTATGACACGGATATTATAAATATCGAAAAGAACATATATTTTGTGATTTTTTTTTTGAAACGGCCACATGTTCGGTCGGTTCATATTATTTTTGTGATCTTATGAAAAATGTTACTGTACTACATCACATTCTCACCATCATAATCAAATGAAAGGTAATTATTCTATGTACAATTTCAATTCCAAATATACTATCCATATTATATAAAAATAAGCTGTATGATATGTGAAATAATAAAGTTAAGCTAGTAAGATTCAATATATATACATACAATATACCAATTAGTAATTGGGATAATTACCTTCAATATATATACATACAATATTCAATATACCAATTAATTGAGCAACAATATGAAATATATTTTGTTGATATGTTTTACTAATTGAAGAGAATTAAAATTATTACAGTTTTTGAAAAGAATATATGAAAAATAATCTATTATGTTCTACAAATTGAGAAAAAAGTTGAGATTGTCCAGTTTATGTCATAAATTATTTGAGAAAATACGTGTATATATCAAAATTAATCAACAATAGCAAAGCATAAAACTAAAAAATAAAAGAATGAAATAAAAAACAAATAGAAAAAAAAATAGAACTAATCTCATTCACAAAAAACTACATCAGATCCCCAACTCAACTCAACTCAACTCTGCATAACAAACACAGACAATAATTATCAACTCAACTCAACTCTGCAAACAAACACAGACAATTTAACTCCCAGATAATTTAACTCTCCAGATAATAATTACCAACTCAACTCAACTCAACTCTCTACTTTTATCACACACCAAACACACCCTTAATGATTTCTACTAGACTTGATCTCTCATATTCAACTAGCTTAGTTAGTAGATATATGTCTAATCCTGGTAAGAGACACTAGAAGGCTACTAAATGGGTCCTAATACTTTTGGTTTGGTCTAAAAACTCAAGATTAGTCTACCAGAGGTCAACTAAACCAAACATGGAGCTTTATGGATATGTGGATGCTGACTTGGTGATTTAGACAAAATGAGGTCCTTAACAGGTTACCTTTTCCTTTATGTTCCTAATCTAATTAGCTGAAAAGAATCACTACAACCTATAGTTTATCTACAACAGAAGCTGAATATATGACTTTAACAAAAGCAATGAAAGAGGTATTGTGGCTCAAGGGATTATTAAAAGACTTCGGAATAGATCAAACAGTGGTGAAACTCCACCGTGACAACCAAAGTGCTATCCACTTGTCCCGAAATCCATAGTACCACACTTGGACTAAGCACATTGATATCAAGCATCATTTCATAAGAGATAAAATTGAGACAGTGGAGATAGAAATTTTAAAGGTTCATACTTCAGATAATGCAGCTGACATTTTAACAAAACCTGTTTCAAAGCTTAAATTGTTTAAATGTTTAGAATAGGTTGGCTTTGAGCTTCCAGACATAGGGTAGACAGATCGGTCAAAATCAGGAAGATGAGAAGATTGCAAGGCATTAGAGTCAAGGTGGGGAATTTGAATAAGCTTTGGCATTTCTCTATCCTTTTATCAAAATTTCAATATTCAAAAGAAGGATTTCATTCTCATGTGTGCCTTGGTTATCGTTCTTTGTTGTTTGTTTATTTTCTTTATTATTATTATTTTTTTTTTTTGCTTTGCTTGTTTTAGATGTTAGTTTTTTGGGCATTAAGTTTTGTGGAGATTTGTCACACCCCGCCCTAGACCACCCTCTTAGCCTAGAGAAGAGCGTGACTGCAATAGTTATCAATCCTTTGGCTGACACTTACTACCTAATAACTCTTGCGGAATAACTCTGATACCAAATATAAACTATATACAACGGGACGTCTTTAGGCCCATAATTTATTAACTGAGAAATATAATATGTTTAGAATCATTACAACACAAGATTTACAAGTCCCAAAAACCCACAAACCCTAGTCCCTATATGAACAACTGTAACATGTGTACAATATTAACAGTAACCACATAGCAAACAGTTATAAGTCTTTTAGTCCTTTAGTGGTAGGGCAGATTCTGAGCTATCTTCAAAGGATTTGACCGCTACCTTGGGGGACGGACAAAACATTTGAAAACGGAGTGAGCTTACGCCCAGTGAGTGACCGAGAAAACATAGTAAATTCTCATGCATAATTTCAGTAAAGAGTTTTAACTGAACATAAACTTTTACAGTACTTGTACTGCAGCATAAAACATATAAAGCTGTTTTAATCGAAAATAGTAAAATCATTTCTCAATTCAAAGTACCCCTATTGTGGGTAAAATAACCCCAACACCAACTACTAGTCTAGAGAGAACCTTTTTGCTCAATCTCTAACTTTATTCACCTGTGGCCACACTAAGTACCCTCACACATTAGGTACTTCTGCTCAGATACCTTCTCCATGTCCTTCAGTATCGAGCTACTAGGATACCTTCTCAAACAGTCTTCAGTATACTCTTGGCTTCGTACCTTCTCAAACGCCCTTCAGTACCAATAGATACCTTCTCAAATGTCCTTCAGCATCTAGTTGGATGGATACCTTCTCAAGTGTCCTTTGGTATCACATTTTACCAAAACTATTTATAAACGACTTTTCTCTTTAAAGCATGTACAGTATAACACATATACAACATGGCTTTAAAGATGGTAACGCATGCTGGATAAAATCAATGCATATAAAAGGGTTTTTCCACAATATGCATGCGTTCAAAACACAATTCAAAACTTGCTTGGAAACCACTTTATAAAACTAGTAGGTATGAGAATATTTTTGAAAACATGCTTTCTATGACACGTTGTAATCAAAACAGTTTAAGTAAAATGTTTTAGTCAAAACATTTTAGCAACTCACCTCGATTTCTTAGGATCTTTTAACTCTAGTAGCTCTTTGGGTTCCTTTTCACCTCTAGAATCCAGATTCAATTTACATCTTAGATTACTCATATTTCTGGACCTTATTTTGAAATACTTCCTTCTACAAACTTGTTCTAAACTGTGTTAGGAAGCTTACCATAAAATTTCAGCTCATAATTTTTTCTGATTTGGCAGGAATAATAGAATCTTCAATACTGACCCAGACTGATCTGACAGTCTGACCCTTCTGCCTTCTTATCAATCTCCAGCCTGGTTCCTTTGAGTTTTCTCCTCCGGAAGACCTACTCTGAAAACTAGACTTCTAGAGCTTTTAGATGGATTTAAAATCACTTCAAATGCACGAGCAGATTGGGAGATCTCCTCGTCCAAAATTGATGCATTCTCCTCAACCCTTACTGTTCACTTCTCTCTCCTCTCCATCTCTTTTTACGAATTTTATGATTTTGTGATTTGAAAATGAAATCCCGAAGGCTCTATTTATAGGCGTCCAAATTTTCCCTGGTGTTGACACCACCTACTTGGCTGCATGGCCAAGTGTTTACCTCACCCCTTATCAATGCAAGCTTGCATCACCTTGTCCCAAGGTGTTTTCTCCATAAGCGTCCACCACAATTCCTTAGCCCTTAAGAATTTCTCTTAAGAAGACACATGGTTTTGACTGACGTTTGTCCTTGCGTCTTCACCCTCCTTATGTGTTCAATTTAGGGTTATCAATGCATAATCCACAAGAACGCAGCAAAATTCATCGCATAGATGCTTACCCGACCGTTTGATGCATAGGCGAGGCCCTTCGATTGCATGGGCGAGGCGTTCGAATGCAGCACCAGACGAGGCGTTGCTGCACGCACAGGCTACTCTCGCTCTCTCCACTCTCGCTAGTGTCGCTCTCTCCCACTTTCTCGCTTAAATTCTCTCCAATCTCGCTAACCTTGTTGTTAGCTACTGTGAACAACAATGTTCCCCGTGCAACTTCTACACGTTTTCCCACCTCTTTGTGCCACTTTTACACAGATTTTCCAGATTTTTCCCAAAATAATTTCCCATATTTTCTCTCAGTTCCTCAATCCTTTTTTTTTTTTTTAGCCATAACGCATTTCACATAAATCTCATACTTAGCCGATTTTTCCCAAATTTTCCAAATTTAATTTCCATATTTTTCTTTTCAAATTCCCCATTTCTTCTTCACCATTCCACACTAACTCCCTCGTCAACCTACTTATTATACAAATTTCATCACAATTTTACCAATTAAACCTCAACTTAAATTATTCAAGGAAAATCTACTTAACACCTAGAAATTTCCTTCCTTTTAACATAGGATTTAACATTCACTTAGTTAATTCCTTTTATCACTTTCTTAAGTAAGGAAAATAGAAATCCGGGTTTCACATTTACTTCCCCCTTAAGAAAATTTCATCCTCGAAATTTACTCAAACTAACTCTTGTTTAAGGTTTTACAACAACCACTGTTGTAACCTCCTATAACCTTGTCTATTACCACGCTTCCACTACGCTACTCTGATATCAATTCCTTAGTTTTTCGAATGATACCTCACCTAGCTATCTCTAAGCTAGATTTTGAACCAAACTATCTACCACATAAACATTTGTATCACAAATACTAAATGAGAATAACTTAAATTCACACATACCTTCCCGGGTAGATCTTCAGGTAACGTTGTGAGTTCCAGCTCCGGCTGTCTGCTAGGTCATGCCACTTCCGCCATTCCTCTTGTCCCACTTTGACTAACTCTTAGTTGATAGTCCGTCTTCAATCCTGTATTTACTTCTTCAGCTAACTTCTGAAGATTAGAATCCTTTAGTTTCTCACGTAGAATATCTTCTACGAGAGTAGGATGGACTTGAAATAAAACTAGTAATCCTCCTTTTTGACTGATTGATAATGCTGCCCTAGCATTATACAACTCATGGATCAATGTACCCTTCACTGAATTAACACTAGCTTTAGCTGATCTAGTTTTTCGACTTAAAGCATCAGCTACCATATTTGCATTACCTGGGTGATAGTCAATTGTACAGTCATAATCTTTAATCAATTCGAGCCATATTCTTTGTCTTAGGTTTAGTTTCTTTTGATCAAAGATATGCTTTAGGCTCTTATGATCCGTAAATATATGACATCGCTCACCAAATAGGTGATGTCTCCACAATTTTAGAGCTAACACAACTACTGCTAACTCTAAGTCGTGTGTAGGGTAATTACATTCATGCTTCTTTAACTGTCGCGAAGCATAGACTACTACTTTTCCCTCTTGCATCAGCACACATCCTAACCCTTGTCGGGATGCATCACAATAAACTTCAAACTCCTTACAAGGTGTAGGTAGAGTTAATACCGGTGTTGATACTAACCTTTGTTTCAACATTTGGAAACTATGCTTGCATTCTGGCAACCATTCAAACTTCGCATCTTTTCTGGTCAGGTTTGTCAATGGAAGAGCTATCTTAGAGAAACCCTCCACGAATCTCCTGTAATAACCTGCTAAACCCAGAAAACTGCGTACTTCGGTTACATTCAAGGGTCGTTCCCAATTAACTACTGCTTCTATCTTTTGGGAATCAACGCTAACTCCGTCAGCTGAAACTATATGCCCAAGGAATACGACTTGATTTAATCAAAAATCACACTTACTAAATTTGGCATATAATTCTTTTTCTCATAGAATCTGCAATACCATCCTCAGATGTTCTTGTGCTTTTCCACACTACTAGAATACACTAGTATGTCATCAATGAATACTATCACAAACTGATCCAGATAAGAATGGAATATCCTATTCATCAAGTCCATAAATACCGCAGGAGCATTTGTCAATCCAAACGGCATTACTAGGAACTCAAAATGTCCATACCTAGTTCTGAATGTAGTCTTTGGAACATCTGTGTCTTTCACCTTCAACTAGTGATAACCTGACCTCAAGTCTAGTTTAGAGAACACCGTTGCTCCCTTTAACTGATCGAAGAGATTATCTATACGAGGCAATGGGTACTTATTCTTAATAGTCACTTTATTCAACTGTCTATAGTCTATGCATAATCTAAGAGTATCGTCTTTCTTTTTAACAAACAAAATTGGCGCTCCCCAAGGTGATACACTGGGTCTAATGTACACCTTATCTACAAGTTCCTATAACTGAACTTTTATCTCTTTCAATTCTGTTGGGGCCATCCTATATGGTGCTTGGGATATAGGTGCGGTACCAGGAATTAACTTAATAGTAAATTCCATTTCCCTATCAGGTGGTAAGCCTGGTAATTCTTCAGGGAACACATTTAAGAATTCTTGTACTGCAGGTACATCCTCAGGTTTTAGTTTCTTATCTTGTGAAACTATTACAGATGCTAAATATGCTTTACATCCTTTACTCAACAGTTTCTTAGCTTTTACCGTTGATATTAAATTTCCTTGGAGTATCTTTTTACTTTCTATCAGGGTTATTTCTTTTTCACCAGATTTCCTAAAAACTATTTCTTTTTCTAAAACAATCCATAGTGGCATAGTGTTTACTTAGGAAATCTATACCTAAGATAAAATCAAACTCTAGTAATTCTAATGGAATCTAGTCAACGCAAAAACTTTGATTCCCAAGAATCAATTCACAATTCTTATAATACTCATGTACCACTAGAGTATCTCCTACAGGCGTAGAGATAAATAATTCCTCATTCATACATTCAGGCACTTTATCTATATGTAATGTACACATACTAGATATGAATGAGTGCGTAGCACCAGGTTCAAATAATGCATAAGCAGATTGTTTACATAAAGTTATTGTACTAATTACAACATTTGGAGCCTCTACCCTGCTGCTGCTACTGTTGTTGTGGTCGTCCAACTATCCTTTTCTGCTTAGCTACACTGGATCCTTCTCCCCTAGTCCTGGTCATTCTAGGTTGGTTCACCGTCTGTGTCACTTCTTTGTTCATTCTGTGCTCCACGACTTAGCTGAGGACAATCTCTCCTGAAATGCCCAGCTTGTTCGCACTAGAAACACACATTCCTATTACCATAGCATACCCTGGTATGAGGTCTACCATAGTTTACACACAGCGGTTTTCTCCCCGTACTAGCTACTGACTCACTAGCATGACCTGATACTGATTCACCACTTGGTCTAGATACAGATCTTGACTTCTTTCGACTCAAACTTTGTTGGCTCATGCCTCCAAAACTTCTTATACCCGTCTGTCCAGAGAACGAGGGTCTAAATCTCTTACCTCTTGTTTCTCTAAGCACTCTAAACTGTCCTTCTCTTGGTTGGAGTACATCTTCCCTTTCTACACTCTGCTCTACTCGGATAGCAGTCTCAACTAACTGAGTGAAATTCACCCAATTAGATGTAGAGGTAACAGGTTACGTATTTTTCTTCTTAGGCCATTCTCAAATCTCATACATCTCTCTTTTTCTTCTGCGATGATCGGCAGGGCATACTGAGATAACTCAGTAAATTTTTGCTCATACTCAGCAACCGTCATCACTCCCTGAGTCAGTCTAAGGAATTCCTCCCTCTTTGCTTCTCTAAAAGAACTAGGGTAGTATTTATCCTCAAATATTTGTCTGAACTCAGACCAAGTCATAGTTTCTAAACTACCTCGTCTAGCCTCTATCACTTTCCACCACTTCTCAGCCCCTTTTTGTAGCAAGAATGCCATTAGCTCGACCTTACGGTCCTCAAGGCATCTCATAACTTTAAAACACTTCTCAATCAAGTCCAACCATATCTCAGCATTCACTGGATCCGTGGCTCCATCGAACGTCGTGGCACTTAAAGCTTTCAGCCTCTCGACTCTGAATTTCTTTTCTGGATCGTTCTGAATCAATCCTACATTCGTCACTAATCTTTGAGTAATTCTATCGAACACTCAATCCTCCATCTAAGGTTCTACATCTACTTTTGGTGTATTAGACTCATTTTCAGAAGTTTCCTCCTGTTCTACTGAGTCTCTAACTCTTTTCCCATTCGGATCTGGGTCTCGCCTGACCTAAGGACCTCCGCTGGAAGGGTCAATATTCCTCTCCTCAGTCCGCCTGCTCGGCTTGCCTCTTCTCCTCAGCATCTTTGCGTAGTTATTAAGTACACATGTTAGGGACTTATCTATAGGACTTTAATCTAATGCATGAGCTCTCTCTTTCACCCCAAAAGTTCTACGCTTTAATACTAAGTTAGCTCAAATCTTTTCTCAAGTTTACGTATAACCTATCCTTTAATACCAAGCTAGTATCAACTTAGACTTTATACTTTATTTTTTCCCAAAAAATTGATTTATACTTTTAACCACAAATTTTCATTAAATACTTACTTTCAATCATTAATGTTAATATCTATTAATTAATTTTAAATAATTAGGAACTAAAAATTTAATATTAATTTTAATAGTAAAAGTTAGTGAAACTTAGTTAATTATAATTCTTTTAATTCTTGTAAACTAATCAATTGGCATTAACACCAAAGATAGAAAGTGAATATTTAATGAAAATCGATGTTAAAAGTGTAGATTTTGAAAATCTAGAGACTAAATTAAAAGAAAATTCAAATCTCAAAGGTCAAATTGTAATATTTTAAAATTTAGGGACGAAATTGGAAACCATATTCGAAACTAAAGTAGTCAATGTGTAACATTTTGAGAATTAAGAACCAAATTGAAACTAAATTCATAATATAGGGACAAAAATGTATTTTTCCCTTTCTTTTCGTCGTCCAATACAGACAAGAAAGAAAACTAAACTGAAACTTCATTAGTGGCAACGATTATTTTCAGCCACAAAAGATGGGAATATTTTATTTCTTTTTTCACAAATTAACTGAGTAATTAAATATTCATATTTACAAAGAAATTTAAATGATGGCTGGTAATGCTATTATTATACACTAGAAGAAATTCGGACTTTAACGTTGGTTTTAAACCGACATTAAAGGACTTTAATGTCAGTTTTAAACCGACATTAAAGATAGTGTTATTAAAGCCCTTTAATGTCGGTTGCCTTTAATGTCGGTTTTAAACCGACATAAAAAGGCTTTGATGTTGGCTGACAACCGACATTAAAGGGCTTCAATAATACCAATTACACAACCTTCAATGTCGGTTGCAACCGACATTAAAGGTCTTTAGTGATTAAAGCCTGTCGGTTACAACCGACATTAAAGCCTGTTTTTTTATTTTTTTAATTCTTAACCGACATTGAAGCCCGAATCTATCCGTTTTATCAATCATTCCATTTTTTAAAGTTCCCTTGCCAAATCCATTTTTTCGGTAAAAAAGTATAACTTGACACATCATCATTGAACGCTATTGCTATGACATATTATTCATGTATGAATTGTAAATCTTTTACATATAATCTGCAAATTCTGCTATAGAATTATAATTTAAAAGACGTACAATAATTTAGGCCTTGAAAACACAAATTACAAGTAATACAAAGATTATGATTTTACAAACATTATCAGTTTACTGTCCCTCTCCACTTGGTAAGTAGGGATCCCTTCATAATTCTTCTTGAACAGACCTCCCAGCTTCAGCAGTGTCTGATTATAGGCATCTTTATCTGACCACTGTTGTTCAAAGGATCACAAACAATAAAGGTTTGGGCATAAGCGTAACACATGCAACGGAAGATTGTATCCATTCAAATGTATATATACATATATATACATACATATATACATATACATACATATATACATATACATACATATATATACATATATACATATACATACATATATATACATATATACATATATATATAAATGGATAAAATGTTTGAGACCTTACCCTTAGAAACTCTGCAACTTTTGCCAGCTAACCGTTGCTACTTCGGCGAACTTCTTGCATATCCTGGCCTTCTGTTCATCTTGCAAATCATTGTCTTCAACAACCACCCCAAATATCTGTAGGAAGTATCGAAGTTTTACGTATCTCCATTGATCCATTAAAAATACAACATTATAGATTGAGCAATAATAAAACCTGTGAAAGCAGTTTGCTTTATATCTCACGAGCAGATTATTGATCACACTATTGAGAACAAGAAAAGAGAATCCATCCACTATTAAATTACCAAAAAAATCCCAATATTCTATTTGTGACAATTGATGGTGGAAAACAGGACACTCAAAACACCTACAATACGAAAAATATGAAACATCATCTAGTTAAAATTCAACCATCCAAAAAAAAAAATCAACAATGCATTTTGCGTAGTTATAGCCATTCTCCAAGTAGGTTTGTTCCGGAAGAACTTGAAGGAACATGGATAAAAGGAAAGGCAAGTGTTGTTGAGGCACGGAATGGGATCAAAGTGAACCATTATTGTGCATAAACATTTTTTAAACTTTTTTCATTATCCTATAAATGATATGACACCAAAATTCGCATTACTCACCCCAGACACACTAGCCAAATCCTTGGAAGAGATCGATGATCCAATTAAACGTGCTACTGACTGGAGGAAAAAGAAAAATAAAGCAGTTAGAAAAGTTTGAAACTATTCTATTTTCAACCACAAATTGAGTTAACCACACATACCTACAAAATATATGAGAGCATCAGTAACGAATTATTAAGCAAATTTTCATTTCTAAAGAAACAGCCTTGAGCAATTCAATTTATTACCAATCTAATCCTCCCGTAATCTAATTCTATATATTAACACAACAGAAGCTCTCAAGACCATCATTTATTTCCATTAAGAGGGATCTCAGAGTTTAGACATCATGTATGATTCATTTGTTGGTTATACAATTTAAAGCTTAAAATTGTTTGCAGTTCCAACTAGTGTAAGAACTGAAGGTGAAATTGTTGTTGTAGTCCTGGACTCCTTACCTAATTGCAGCCACTATGTTGTAGTCCTCAATACACAGACATGAACAACGAAACTATAAGCCAAGTACACAAATGGAAAGGTCAATTATTCAGGGCATGCAATGATAAATCAGAACAATTAATAACCTAGCCCCAACTAAAATTGAACTCTTCCCCTTAATCATCCAAGCTCCTGTTATAATCACGTTTAACATAGTGGGGAACAACAAACGAAAAGTTGTCAACCAAAAAAATAATAATAGTAATAATGTGATAGCTCCTCATATAATCACGTTTAACATAATTGGGAATAGCAATGTTGCATACATAATCATACCTGTAAATACGTGATAGTTCGACGTAGGTCACCTTGAGAGATTGAACTTAAGGTTGAAAGAGCCTATGTAGATTATAAGTTTACATCATACTGGTCATGCTAAATAGCTTATTTCAAACCACAATTTCTAATACTTAGCAACAAGGAGCAAACCTCTCCGTCAAGACTAAGACCTTCTTCATTAATAATGTGCAATATACGTTAGGAGCTTGCAAGCAACCAAATGTACAAAAAGTGGAAGAATATCCAACATTTTCATCCTATTTCTCCCCATCAAAATATATAAGTAACGTTAGGAGCTTGTTCCTCCCATTTATTACTAAGCACAAGAAGTGGAATATCTTTGCCAGGCTACTCTCTTCTGTCTATTTTATTGACTTTTTTTAAAATAGATTTTTTCTTTTATAGAAATCAATAATTTAGGTTGGAGAACTTGTTTTACTCCTCTTTTTAGGCTTGGGGATTAGATGGGAATCAAAATTTTTTTTTTTTAAAGAAAAAATAAAATAAAGCAAGTAGGTCATGAATGATGAAACCACTTATACTGAAATTCCAATGTTGAGAATCAAAATCAGTTCCAGGAATTGCGGTTAAATATTGCACATACTGATTCGTTCAAATCAAACAAAATAACATGCACTCGTGTCCATGCTCGATAAATTCAAACTTGATGCTCATTATTTATGTTGGTGTGATGTGATAAGACATTATTTTTTTGAGGAAACAGTAACCATTCATTGATATGATAAAATGGGATACAAAAGGTCCTATAAATGGAATAACTACAAAAAAGCACCTTCAATGTTTGTATTCTATAAATGGGATACAAACTTAAATAGTACAAAAACATGTCATCAGATGCCTTAGCTTAAATAGATCTTTATGATAGAAATCATAAATATTCTGCATCAATATGTCAAAGCATACAATATATATATATATATATATATGTACCATCTCCTTCTAATCACATAGTTCAAACATAATGTAAAAACACGAAAAAAAAAAAAAAGTATTGCAAGCAACCAAATTTATCATGGACAGTTTATTCATACAAAACAAAACTTTTAATTAAAAACAATGCTGGCTAGATGAGAAAGTGAACTTCAACCCATCAACACATGCAAGCAACCAAATGTATGAGCATACTGAGAAAACTGGAACTCAAAGGAAGACCACCTCCGACTTATTATGAGAGATGTTTCCTAAAAAGTAAAATCTTTCATCCAAACACCTATAAAGAAACATTACAACGAACTTCAACTAATCATCAACAGTTACGCTATTTGTATATTAGTACCTGTAATCCTATATAAGTATACCTTCAAAAGGAAAACCAAAATAGGGTTCCAAAATCCATAAAGTACATTCATTGCTTTAAAAAGCGGTATATATTAGAAGAGTAGTTTGTTCAAGAATAATAAATTTAATTTAAGAACAAGTAAAATTCATTTGCAACTTCTAAAATAAGATCATAAAGAAGAGTTGAATAGCCCAAACAATTATCCACATGCTCATCATTTCCAAGAATGTCAGGTGTCTAAAGAAATTGTTTTGCATTGAAGAATAAAATAAAATAAATGATATACGAAACCAAAGAAGGTATTACACTCCTACTATAGCCAAAATCCAAACATATACATTTCAAATATCATTTGGAAGGAGATATTTCCATTAATAGTCCATATTGAAGAGAATTAAAAGCATTTTTATAATAGAGTACCTTTTTTCCCACCATCCTCAAACCGTTTATCCTTCTGTTCATTGCTAGGTTTACTTCCTGAAGTCCAAATGGAAAACTCTTCGAATAAAGAAAAATAAAAAAGAGAAGTGAGAACAACAGGGGAAAAATAAGATACAAACACACACACACACACACAAACATACCAAATTTAAGAGAGTTAATTCCTTCTCTAGATTGAAAATTTTTATCTTAAAAAACAATAGGTTTAGATTCTTTCAAGCTCTCGCCCGCTTCCTTCATGACAATGCCAGTAAAGATCAAATTCACTAACCATAAAGTCAAGAACATACAAGAGATACCAAGGGAGCGGATGATTTAACTGATATATAAGAGTACCTGTTCAATTGAGTTAAGTACTTCAACATCTCTCCGCTTCTGCAGAGAACAACATTATAAGAGGGAAAACAAAAAGAACTACCTTGAATCTTCTTAAAACATTCATATTAATCAAACATTCATATTGTACAAGGCTTTTTTTTTAGATTCATTAAACAGTGCAAAAGAAATATATGGTAAAGTCAGTTGCTTACAATGAAGGTGTAGTTGAGGGTTATTTTCAGCAATACTTCCACTTTCAAAGTCAATACCAAAAAGGAGTGTAAAGCTCGAACCCTAGTAATTTTACATAAGAGAAAGTAATGAGACGTCTCTTAATGAGTCGAATGAAGCAATGACTTAGGAAGGATAGAAGGTGGAAGCATGAAGAAATAAGCTTGTGTAAGCTAAGTGTAAACCTCAGAATCTAAACTCCTAAATAAGTATGTGTTGCCAAGGGAATGATATATTAAATATCATATAAGTGGAAATCCATGCAAATTATAAGCCTGAGAAGAAGGGAAAAGAAAATGTAATAAATAAAGAAACCCACTTGTTGACTTGGGCTTTGACATTAGAAATGCGTGACGTGGCGAATTATCCTTGAGTTGGAAGGTGGCAAGAGGATTAAAAAGGAAAAGAAACTTCGAAAATCTGGTTTTGGCAATCTACATGAACAAATCTAGGGAAATCGGTGCCATTCGAAAGGCTGAAAGAATCTATTTTCAAAGTTGTCTTGCCAGAGGAAGATGACAGGAGAAGAGTGAAATGTGATGAAATTACAGGAGAGACATAATCTAGAGTTAATTAGGGCCCGAGGTGAAGATTTGGAGCTCCAGGCCAGGCTATAAGGAACTTGTGGCTGAAATTTTAAGTTGTAACAGAGAATCTGTGCATAAGCAGACAGCTGCTTGGGAAGAACAAGCAAACAGCTTGCTATTAAAGGGGGATCTCGCTAGAAATTGTGAAGGGGATCTCGCTCTCGGGGGAATTCTCGCTGGAAATTAGGTAGGCATCGCTAGTGTCGCTTGGCAGTTCTATCCAGCATCGCCTGTGAAGATCTCGCTAGTGTCGCTGGTGAGGCTCTCGCTAGTGTCGCTGCCAAGGCTCTCTCCAGTGTCGCTCAAGGTGATCTCGCTGGTGTTGCTCAAGATGATCTCGTCGATATCGCTCATGGTGATCTCACTAGTTCTTTTCTTGGGGATCTCGCTGGCCATGTGTTAACAGATGCTCGTAACTTATAAGGGACCAACAAATAGTGAGTGACTATGTGATATCTTACTGTTTTACTGGCTTAATAGACTATGATTTCACTGGAAGTACTTCTCATGTTAAGTGATTAAATGATGTGCCAAAATACATGATTGTGAACTCTATCTCATGCTAAGTAGAGCATGTTTACCATGGGATTGGTGTAGATAAGTTGTCTTATTCAAATACTCACAGTGGGTTTAAATAGCTCCACTTTTATGGTAATCCAGTATGATAGACAACCTAGTATGATGATTTGAGCACTAATCTCTAAATACTCACAGTGGGTTTAAATAGCTCCACTTTTATGGTGATTCAATATGATAGACAAGCTAGTATGATGATTTGAGCACTAATCTCCAAATACTCATAGTAGGTTTAAATAGCTCCACTTTTATGGTGATTTGGTATGATAGACAAGCTAGTATGATGATTTGAACACTAATATTAGTGTTTAACAGAATAAATGTGACTAATTGTGTGATGGATACTGAAGGACTTATGAGAAGGTATCCTTTCAACTAAATGTCTATGACTAGTTTTACTTAAAACAAGGTACTGAAGGACACTTGAGAAGGTAACTGGCCAATTTGATACCCAAGGACTTTTGAGAAGGTATCCGACCTAATTGATACCAAAGAACATATGAGAAGGTATCTAACCAACTTGGTACCGAAGGACTTTTGAGAAGGTACCTGGCCAACTTGATACCGAAGGACTTTTGAGAAGGTATTTGGCCAAATTGATACCGAGGGACATATGAGTAGGTATCTTAATAGCTCGATACTGAAGGACGTTTGAAAAGGTATCTGAGTAGAAGTACCTAAGGATACTGAAGGACAATGAGAAGGTATCCTAGTCAGGTATATACGGTATGACGGTACCAGTTATAACTACGTGCACGTAGGTGATACGATGTCGATGGATTGAGCAAAAGAGTTCTCCCCGATTACGGTTGAGATTGAGGGTTAGATTTATTAATTCAATCTCAACTAGGAATAGAGATAGTCATATTTCCTTCTAGGCTAGAAGGATAGACTGGAGTTGTTAATGCTTGTAAATGATCATCACCGCTTGATGTTTAATAATGTATGAGTTTTCCAAGTATGATGTACATGTCTAATGCATGCTGGTGGTTCCATAAGCTAGTTGAATATGTTTTAATTTAACTATTTCACCAAATATGAAGCATGTGTTAGGGTTAAGGCTAAGGTTGAAGAAAGCTTGACGTACTATGTTTAAATACCTAAACTTCCCAAGGTACATGTGTTGGTATTTCAAAACAAATGAGTAGAAATACTGGTAAGGAAGGTATCTGAATAAATGTACCTAAGATGTTGGCGATAATAGTAAACTCTACGTGTATGTAGGCAGGTGTGAATGTGAGACCAAGATATGTATCTCTTGGCTAATAACAGACGTTGAAGAGCTAGGGTGGTGTATGCTCGTTCTCATCTAAGATCTGATGAGTATTGATGTACATAAGTTGTTATCTACGTTTATGTCTTAAGGATGTTGTTTGAGACCATCGACTTGTTTGCAGAGATCGATGTGGGGATCTCTTCTGGCTATAATTTAATGTTAACAGGTCAAGGTAAATGTCTTATTTGGCCATGGCTTGACGTTGGAATTAGAGCAGGGAGTGCTCATTCTTAACTATGACTCGAGTTCTTGATATGATGGTTTTAAAAGACTTTATGTATATGTTGCTTGGTTTATTCTAGTTTTGGTATTATGTTTTCAAGCTATGGTTCTTAAACATGAGATTTATGTTTTATAAAGTCACTCACTGGGCTTCTAGCTCATGTTTTCAAATATTTTCTTTTACAGGTAGCGGTCAGTTCCCAGAAGACGTTTCTGCTGCTGCTTTGCCACTCAAAGAAACAGGTTAAAGGAATCGTAAATGAAGATCGGTATCAGCTAGTACACATGTGTCTGACTAGTGACTTGTATTCTAGATGGGGCTCACTAAGTTGTAATATTCATGTATGAATAATGCTGTGAAACCCTGCAATGTAAATATGTTAAGTTCTGTATTATTATGTATGTATACATGGTTTGAGTATGGTTTTAAGGTGTGATGGGCAGTAAGTGCCAGCAAAAGGGTTGGTAACTGCAACAATCACCATTCCATCCAGGTTAGCAGGATAATCTTGTGCGGGGTATGACAGGGAGGAATTGTTTCCTTCCTTGATTCTTGTGGGAAATAGAATGAAATGGTTTCCAATTTCTGTTGTTGCCAACTATAGGCGTTCGTAATACCTATGCACACAAAGCTACATTAAACACATACAAGGCAAGGTATATTCAGCCAAAAATTTATAGAAAAAGAGACCAACACTTGCAGTAGTTGCAACTCTGAGGTGCTGGATGGTACCTGGCATTTTCTTCCAGTGAAAAAACACAACTCCAATCAAGTGTATCCAAACACAATATTTAGAGGTCATGACCCAATTTTCAGCCTTAAGAACTTGTCAAAACACTTGAAACAATCTTTTAATACCACATAACAGTTTGCTTCCAAACTCAAAATTCTTCTAAACCTCAAATCTATAATCCATACATTATAGGTAGTTCAATATTAGGCCAAAATCTTACTAGGTATTCAAGAGCAAACAAGAAAGTCAAAGAGAAACTCACTAAACTCTCACTCATAATAGAATCGGTGGCAACTCAAAGAACGGTGCAACCATAGATCCACAAATCTGTGTAGTAGTAAGGGAGATTCAAAAGAGAGAAAAAGTGAAAAGCTGGGAGAATGAAAGAAAAACAAAAACCTATTGTTCGAGGTAGGCGATGATTGATAATCCACAACGTTCGAAAGTGTGGATGGGAGGCGTACGAGGGGCAAAGGTGAGCAAAGAAGTTCCATATGAACACAGGCATGGGTGAGGGAACTCATGAAGGAGAGAGGAAAACACCCACTAAAATCTACTGCAATTGACAACAGTGACGAACGAAGACCTACAGATGATCGATGAAGGTGGCCACGTAGATGTGGCCGACGACGCTTATGTAGTTGAGGGAGATGAAAACGACGAGGGCTGTAGATTAGAGAACTCGCGAGGGAGAAGGGAGTTGTATGGCTAGAGTTGAAGTTTTCTCTTTCTTTTTGTTTTCCTATATATAACCAAACCCTAAAATTTTATAGGGTAGCAAAAAATTGAAGGAGGGAAACAAAAAGTGAAAACTGACTGGAAAACAATAATAGAGAGCTACAATGTCGGTTTTAAACCGACATTGTAACCCCATCTTTAATGTCGGTTTAAAATCGACATTAAAGATCCGATTTTTTATTTTTTAAGAAACTGACATCATACATTCACTTTAGTTTTTTCCAACCAACATTAAAACCCAAAATTCTTGTAGTGATATGTATAAATATACATCCTTTGCTCCATAGTGTTTTTCATGGTAGAAGATTAAATTTTTTGAGATAGACATATCATCAATATGAGTTAATCACTTCTTGTTTTCTTTATAACTCTTCTTATTTTTTATCCAAAGATAATTGTGGGAAATGATAGTTTCATCCAAGACACGTGCAATAGAACTGAAGAATTGAAAGATTTTTACATTTCTGTGGTAAGCTCTAACCATAATAATAATTTAAAGTCAAATTTGGCAGGTCTTCTCACCATTGCCATCAATCAAATGCTTTGTATCGTTGTTGATGATCAATCATACCTTTCAAATGAAACGTTAAATGGACAATCGGATAATCGGATACAACAAGTCTTTATGAGCTGCATGGAGCAATATCAACTAAGTAAAGATTCTTTACAATGTTTATTAGTGAAATTGTTGAAGCAACAAAATGATGAAGATTAGGATCTGGATTTGACATTAAATTGTAAACTTTTACAAGCTAGTGAGATTAATTTTGAAGGATTTACAGCCAAACCATCATCTTGGAAGTCTCGATACGATTACGTGAGCTCTTTCTTACATCTTTCATTGTGAATATTTAATCTTATTAAATGTAATCAAATACTTCCTTGTTTTAGGGTACACCCACAATATTTTTATTATTATATGTATTTTCATCTTTCGTTCTCTTCTCAAAAAAGGAAAAAAAATATATTTAGTTGTTCTTGTGCTCTCATCTCTCTCGTCTCTATTTTAATTAATAAATAAAATGAATGGATCGTGTCCACTATTATCCTTTTTTCAAATCATCCAATGTTTGGGTGCTATCTGAAATCACTTTACAAATGCTTGCTTATAAACGTCATTCTAAACATGTTGCCTTAAATAGCCTATGGCTACTATGTTTTTAAAAGCCTAAATATATTAATTGCCATTTAGGGTTTTTGCATGTCTGTACGATAACTTTACATTTTTAAAAACTACGTTTTTAGCTTTCAAAACTTTGCTTGATTTTTTTGAAAGATTGGTAAAAGTTTGTTAATAAAATAAGAAATTTAAACTTTGTTTGGTAACCATTTGGTTTTTAGTTTTTGAAAATTAAATCTATTTTCTTCCAATTTCTTATAATTATTTGTATCTATCTTAAGTATAAGAGTTGCATTCTTACCCAAATTTCAAAAACAAAAACAAGTTTTCTAAAATCTACTTTTTTGTTTTCAAAATTGGACTTGGTTTTTGAAAACATAGGTAAAAAGTAAATAACAAAGCAAAAAATTTAGTAATTGAATAAATGCTTTGCTTAGTTTTCAAATACCGAAAACTAAAAACGAAATGGTTAACAAACGGGAACCTTAGAGGTGAAACTAGTGTTTATAGGTTTAATTTTTAAAAAAAAAATCAAAAACAAAAAAAACCAATTAGTTACCAAACAAACAAGCTAGGGTTACGGTGGACAATTGAAGCTTACTAAGAGTTGCAGTAGTTGTTGTGGAGAAATGAATGGCATTACTTCGATTGTTAATAATGATTGTGATAGAAGCATCATCTCCGATTAAAGTAATGAAAATCTTTTGAGGTGGACTTCAACAATTTCGTTATGAGTTCCAGGTTTCGCAGGAATGTAAAATCACGTTGTGCTAAAATTTGCTGCTGCTGCTATAGCCTATTCCATGTACCATCTAAGGACATAGTGCAAGTGAAATTAAAACAATCAGAAAATTCGACTACAACAACCAACAAATACACTATAAAAACCATTGCAAGTTTCAGTAATGCCATTGCTAAATAGAAAGTTATAGAGAAGATATTATAATATATATGTACTTGAAATGCTAATTCTCTCACTTTGAATTTTTTAAAATAGGAAGCCTTGTGTATTTAAGAGGATGGCTTATTAAACATTGCTTTGGTTTAATAAGCCAAATATTGTTCTAAATTAAATTAAGATACATCTTTTAGAGGAAAAAGCTAGCTACATATTCTTCAAATCTTCCCAAAATTTGATCTGTAACATTTTGTCTCACTTGAGCCATTTGCATTATATAATGTCTATACATATTCAACTCAATTATATTGACCGTATGTAAATATTGTGGCAACTACCATAAAACTTGATTATTGTTTTAAAAGTTCGAGGTTCGAATATTTTGTTGTCAAATGAAATTAATAATTAAAATTTTAACTGATATATATATATAGTGTGTGTTATTCAAATAATATATAAATATACATATTAAAAACTAGACAAATAAAATAATAAATCAAAATTAACAAATAAGTTAAATAATCGGTAACTTATACATATCTCTTAAAAAAAAAAAAAAAACAAAGAAAGTGTATACATATTGCAACGTTGGAAATTAAATAAATATGGAAAATTTAAGAAATAAAAATAATGTTTACAAATAAAAATTAAAATTAAAAAGAAAAACTACAGATGGAAAATTACAGAAATTAAATAAAATAATATGGGAAGAAATAAATAAATAAATAAAGGAGTTGACCTAACACCTTTAGAGGCTATTTGTTTTTTTGGAAATGTAAATAATCGGAATCTTAGATATCCTAAATTATAGATTTACATGAATTATAGATGTCTAATATCTTTAGATTACTATGTTTGTTTTGTCTATGAATATATTGATAATTGTCATTGTTTCATAGGATTTCTACTCGGAATGTCTTCAACTTACATAATATTTCATTGATGCCTTTACAAATATTTATTAGTTTATAATTAAGTTGATATAATTTGAATATTTATGAGTTTGAATTTCTTTTTAAATTAATACAATTTGTATTATTTTTATATGTTATTTTTTCAACAAAATAATATATCGTAATTTATGATTTTTTATAAAATAAATATTAATTTACATTTGAATATTCTCCTAAAAAATAATAAGAATTATGATATAACAAAAAATATGATATATATAGTTTATCGTATTTATTTTACTTATATAACACATGACCTCTCTCACTTACTATAAATGTTTTCTCCATTCGCCTTGATATTGACCTATGTATAAACACCTTCGAGCGAGAGGACACTTTCAAGGTGTCACGAGGCCGAACATAGATCACGGTGTGAACTTTAACAAAGAGCGTGCCCTAGTTTTTGCTTCAGTTATTCCTTCTGTATTCTCCTAATTTTCGCTTCCCTCTCCCTTAGTTACCACCTCGTTGTTATGGATGATCATTATTCTTTTGTTTGGACAATCTTTAATGGCATGCCCTGACATTTTTAGCACTTAACTTCTTCATTTCTTTAAAATTTTCTTTCACAAACTTCTCCCTACTTCTAAAATCACTTCTATTCTTATTTTTCTATGATGAATTTAAAGAAGAAGAAAGGTTTAGAATAAGTGTTCCTCGTTCTTTTTGTACTCAACTGTTTTTTCACATTGATATCTAGATGCAACATCTCTTCTATGTCAAAGTAAGATTGCAAATCAACCTTGTCATCAATCTCCTTGTTGAGGTCATTCAAAAAGCATGTCATGAGAGTCTTCATATTCTCATCAAGATCAAGTCGATCTCTCAAAGTGTCCATCTCTTTGTAGTAGTGTTCCACCAACTTGTTGCCTTGTCTCAATCCTTGAAGCCTCCGTCCATGTCCCTTTGTAAATGATTTTGAACAAATCGTTTCCACATAGACTCTTTGAATTCATATCATGAATAAATTGGTGCTTCGAGATTTCTTCCCTTTCATGACATTAACATATCCCATCAAGTTTGAGCGTATTTCTTAAATTTGGCAACAAAAAATCTAACCTACTGCTTATCGCTAGCAAGCAAACACATTCTCCACCTCTTTCTCCCATGGGAGGTACTCCTTTGGATTGTTTTGCCAAAGAACTTTGAAAATTTGAACTTGATATCCCTCATACTACGATCAATTTGAGTTGCTTCTCGTTGAACACTCCTTTGGAAGTTTTGATACCCTCTCCCTTTACCTCTTCCTCTTACTTTACCATGTTCAACACATCTTTCTTTTCTTCTTAACACCTAAGTAACTTAACTTGGTAAACGTCCAAACAATCAGAACAATCACCCTGATCTTAGTCCTCATTATGGTGAGTTGCCATACATTGTGATGGAGGAGGCGGTATTTTTTCTCTTGCTTGATGCTCAGTCTCCAACCTATCAAACGATATGTCAAGGCTTCCATTGTGCAGATCATTCATGCTATAACTCCTTGTTGCGTCTCTCTCAAACATACTTCGTTGGCTTCAACGTCATCTTGATTTTCTATCTTGTAAAAAAAACGTAAAGAAAAATGGGCCTTGCCAGAATTCCCTCATTTGAACCCAATATTCTATGTAGAATTACTCCTAAGACTAAATATCCCAAAACATCAGTAAATCTTATGGTATTCTTATGAGAATCATGCAAAAACAATGTCAATTTGGCAATAAGGTGGAAAGTAACAAAAAACTCAAATTTAGAAAATAGGTGTGATTAGAGAATGAAAACAAACTTTTAGGGAGCAAATAAGTTAATTATAGGTAGCTGAGAAAATGGACACAGAGAAATTTTGCAAATATTTACGAAAAAGATGATATTGAAAATAAAAAGTGTGAATGAAAAGATGAAAATGACATAGATATAGATATGAATTTGAACTATTTTCAAATAGGTAGTCACAATACTTCAAAAGTTAGTAGAGATTTTTTTTTTAAAAAAAAAATAAATACGTAAACCAAGTAACATATAATATGAAAAGTTACAAAAATACGATAAGTCACTTTTTTCTTTTCAATTTTTACAACACTTTTTTCACATCTTTCTTTTCATTTTTTAATTATTATTTATTCTCTCTCTCTCTTTTTTTCGCAATAAGCACAATAGAGAATGAAGCAAGAAAAAAATGACAAAATGAAGAGTCGAAATATGGAGATAGATGAAATGATTTAAAAAAAAAAAAAAAAAAAAAAAGAAGAAGAAAAAGAAAGCATGCAAAAGAAAATAAGAAATGATATAATCTGTTTAGGTGGACCCCCAAAACAATAAGACTAAACTCAATTAACACAAGGACAACTGCAAGAAGGCTAAAATATATTTGGCTTAAAACTAATTTGATCAAACGTCAAGAAGAAAGGATAACTTGTTCCCAATTTCAAGATTTTAAACTCTACATAATGTAATTAATCAGACTAAATTGAAAGTTCTACAACATGCATTCTAATACAAAGATACAAAGAAAGCACAAAGTTGAGAGATTCAACTATATGAAAATTCATTCAAAATTCAATTATATCTTCAAATGAAAAAAACACATAGGTAATTATACCATTGAAAAGATACCTTGAAAGGACACAACCTTTCACCTGTAATGTCTAATTTCAGCCCCAACTCTTGAAGTTCATAAATATATGTTAAATAAATGTAAATCATGAAAAAAATTAGATTTATAGGAAATTAAATACGTGGATAAATTTGGATTTTAAGATTTACTATGGCTCTTGGGTGTCCAAATATCTCCTAGAGCTTCAAAGGTTACAACCTTTCATCATGGATTGGAAACCTAGCATGGAAGCAAGTATTAATCCCTTTTGTAGACTTTTAGCTCTAGCACTTGTTATTCGTCCTTGTAGTGTAATGATTATCTCATCATTGGACTGACTTGGAAAATTCTCCTATTGATTTTCAACATAAGGTTTATTTGAGTTAGGTCGAGCTTGTTGAACTTTATTTTCCTCTTCATTTGAGCTAGTTAGAGCTTGTTCAATTTCATTCGGCTCTTAGTTAGTTAGCTCCTTATCAGACCCATTTCTTATACTTCTTCGATGTGATGATTGTTATTTTAAATAGTTTTATCTTCTGAGCTCGTGATTATTGATCCAAAACGGACCCATAACAACATTTATTAGATTCTTATTGCAATGATTTTCCAAGACGTTACATTATATTGCAACAGATTTTTGTTGTATATTAGAGGAGTAATTATAATATCTCGAGCAATTCACCCTTATTTTAATTTTATTATGTCAGCGTTTTCTGCTATTTCAAATACTTTATGCGTTATTATTTACTTATAGCTTTCAAATTTCTATTTAAGTTGATAACTTTGCATATAAAACCTTTTTAATAAATACTATTTTTTAAAAATTAATAACTTTGTAAATACATTCATGACATTGGGTAAGACCTAACATACTATATATGAATTTGAATACTTGTCTTTTTTAAACATGGAGTGAACAGGCAATTGAGAAAAAGACATGTTACCTATTATTATTATTATTATTATTATTATTATTATTATTATTATTATTATTATTTGTAAAGTAAACCTGACTAAGGATAGAATAGTAGAGATTTCATATTATTTTTTATGTTTTCAGTGTAACTGAGTTTAACCATGTGTATTTAATAAACAACTTAGATTTTGTTTTTGAAAACTTTTTCGAATTTTGTAGTCCAAATAATGAAAATTCTAAAAAGAACATTTTGATGTTTTCATTCTATCCAAATTTCGAGTTTCAAATTTTTAAAATGTAGAAGTACCATATGTCATGTTATAAACTCAAATTATTTAAAAAAATATAATATTTATTATTCAATGTGTTATAAATTATATGATATTAAAAAAATAATAATTATATAATTGTTTAAACATAAATCATATTCATATATTAATAATAGTTTATTGTGAACTAAATACTAGTAGGTAACTACAACTAGTTTGATATTTATAAATTTATAGTATCAAATACATTTTAAACACTAATTAAAATTAAAATTTAACTTTTCAATATGGTACCAAACACATATCTAAAAATATAAAATACAAATCTACTTTTATTGAGTTCCTTATTTTCAAATTCATGTTTTCTTACTCGCTACCAAACAGGTCATTAAATACCAATTTATTTGTAATAGAACAACAGACCAAAAAGAGATTTAAACTATTTATTTTTGGAGAAATTTAATTCTACAGGACAAGAATAATTTCCTTTTTAAAAAAATAACATAAGATTGACATTGTTTTAATGTTTGTCAAAATTATTACATCTGATATTAGACATCACACATGAATTATACAAAATTAGATTTGGTAAATATGTTTAAGAAAAAGAGAAAAAAGCTATGGCAACACATCATATATGCTGTGAATTAACCTCTATAATGTATTATATTGTAACAATTAATTCGTATATTTCAAATATTAATATCGTGTTGCAATAAATTAATTGCAACAGTATTTAAATATGTTGTTTGAGAACTGTTGCTATTTTATTTAAAATTTCATCAGTACATCGTTCTGTTTATATGTTGTGATCAAAACTATTGCGTTAGTAGTACAATATTGCTACATTATCTAGAGCATTGCAATATCACTGCCGCAATATACTCTTATATATATGTGTGTCATTAAAGATAGATGCTATATGATTGTATATAGATTCTGACAGTTGCATAATTGTTTGCAAATTTTTTTTGTCATACATATAAACTGCAAAAGTTAATTGATGTGTTATTAAAAACCACTACAATAGAATAATCCCTCGCAACAAATGTAAAACTACTGCAAAAAAAAATTGGATCGATAGCTTTTTTTTTTTGTAGTGCCCATCCCTTTTGTTTTGGCTCGTTTATCATTACTCTTACTGAAGCAGAAGCAAATCAACCATAAATTGGATCAAACAAAATAAAAAACTAAAGAAGAGAGTAGAGAGATTGACATCGATGATTATAGTAGTTCAGCCAAAACCTACATCCACGATATGAACCAGAGGATCAATTTGATTTAACAATATTAAATGAAGAAGATGATTTCACAATTGCTCGCATGCAAAAACGAAAAACTCAAGCCTCTTTATAAAACAGAGCAATGTTAAAAATTCACTCCCAAATACACCAGATTCAGTGTTAACCAAATGCCAGTTAAACTAACCATGGTCAACATAAACCAAAGTGATTAGAACTATGGTTACATGACAAAAGGGTGACAATTGAAAGTCAAAAGTTCTTTTGTTCCATTGCGCAAATTACTGTTTAAGTCCATAAATGCATGAAAAACTCAATGCTCTTTTTCCTCTTTTATGATCAGGTGGTTATTTCATGTAAATATTATCATCCAAGTTTTCACACAAG
The DNA here is from genome assembly GCF_009727055.1 of Benincasa hispida. Classification (NCBI taxonomy): domain Eukaryota; kingdom Viridiplantae; phylum Streptophyta; class Magnoliopsida; order Cucurbitales; family Cucurbitaceae; genus Benincasa; species Benincasa hispida. The sequence continues at coordinate 17,901,887 of NC_052354.1, forward strand.
AATGTCGTAGTTACATCCATTTTTTCCAATTCTAAATTCAATTGGACAACCATAGAAAGTAGTACTTGAATCAATGAGTGTCGAACTATAGGTGAAAACACTTTCTTATAGTCATCCCCTCTTCTTGGGTGAAACCTTTAGTCGTAAGATAGGCATTATAACAAGGTTTAAAAAAGCCTTTTATACTTGGTTTAATTCTACAAAGCTATTTACAATCACCAACTTTCTAATTTTTAAGTTTATTCACAAGTGTCCAAGTTTTCTCAAGTGATTCAATTTCTTTATCCATAGCTTTCAACCCATACTCAGATTTAGTAGTATTGATGGCTTGTTTATAAGTTTTTTGTTCATATAAGGAATCATCCCAACGATTTAAAGAAAATGCAACATAATCAGCCTCTTCATCACGACTTCGAGGTCTTATAGTTTGTCTCTCTCTATCCCTAGTTAGTTGATAATTTTATTATTGGAATGTGTTATTAGTTGAAATTTTAGGCTGAATTTCACCCTCCAAAACAATATTAGAATCAACAATTGCATGATCAATAGGTTGCTCAAGTGAAACATATCATTTGTGTGTTCTGTTGGAAGAGAATTTTTCCAAGATTCTCGTTAAACACAACATCCCTACTAACAATAACAATACTTTCCTCTTTTCAGTAGACTAAAGTCGATATCCCTTAACACCACGAGGATATCCAATAAAAATGTATTTCTTAGCTCTATGCTCTAGTTTGTCCCATTTAATGTGTGCATATGCAACACAACCAAACGTTCTCAAATGATCAAATTAGGAGTTTTTCCAAACCATAACTCTTGTGGAGTTTAAGATGGCCTACAATTAATTATATAGGTTGCTATGTTTGCAACTTCTCCCTAAAAAACTTTTGGAATGTTAGATAGGACAACATGCATCTAACTTCATCCAAAATAGTTTGATTAAGACCTTTATTACTAGTGTGACCAAGTCTCCTGCGTCATAAAGTTGAGTGCCTTTTGATGTTGAATCAATAATAACATTAGATTTCTCATTAGTTACTGTTGTTTCTTTTAATACATACAAACCATTCCTCAATTTTGCAATCAATTTCACTGAAGTACCTTTGCTTACTATTAGAACACCTTTTTCAGATCTATATTTGAAGCCAACTCGATCTAAAGTATCCAAGGATATCAAATTTCTTCTTAAGCTAGGGACGTATTTAACAGAAGACATAATTTTAAAAGAACCATCATATAATTGGGACCCAATGTCCTTAATCTCACATTGTTCATCATTTCCCTTAATTACTTTCTGCCATAAAATTTCATTAAAGTCTATTGATAAATGTTTGTTAGGAGAAGGCGGACAAACAAATTTCATTTTCTCAAATTCGTCTATGTTCTCTTCAAGCCCTTTGGATTTACCCATCGTCAAGTAATGGTGAGCTGATGAGAATCGTGTTTGTGGAATTAGACACTATGAATTGGTTTATGTACGGAATGTTTTTTGAAATTTAAAATTGAAATTAATTGGTTTTAGGAAAAAAAAATAATAATAATAAAAACTACGTGTGAAATGGAGAAGGACCATCCTAGTATAGTTTTTGTAGGTAGTAATGACTGAAGAATCTATATTCTTTTGAGACTTCAATTCCTTAAAATCTATTTATTTAATTACTTTTAAAGATTTTGAATATTATCTTTCACAAATTCCTTTTAAGAATCTTGATGAACTCTATGTGTATTTCTATTTTCTCTTGGACATATCCTTGTGAGATATTTCTTTATTTGTAAGTGAAATTTGATGACAAAAATTTTAATTTTTTTTTAATTTATTTTACTATTTTTGGGTGGGGTGTAGAGAATGCGATCAAAGTCCCACATTGGTTAGACTGTCTCACATTGGTTAAATAAGAGGATCAAAGTCCCACATTGGTTAGACTATCTCACATTGGTTAAATAAGAGAACGATCATGGGTATATAAGTGAGAATGATTATCTTCATTGGTATAAGGCCTTTTGGGTGAAACCAAAAACAAAGCCATGAGAGTTTATGCCCAAAATGGACAATATTATACCATTGTGGAGATAGTTTGAGGGTAGTTATCCCTATCAAGTGGTATCAAAGCCATGCTCGGTAGAATCCTCGGTACCGAACAAAGATGTATGGTGGAGCCTTGGAAGTAGTCATGGTATGATCCATGATTGAACTCTATCGGATTTGTGGTATGCTCAGGTGAAAAGGAGTTAGCCTAGATATGAGTTAGACGGATGGATGACTATTTGAGGGGAGGCTCGGTAGTCCTAAAGTGGACAATATCATACGATTGTGGAGATAGTTTGAGGATAGTTGTCCTTATCATGAGGTATGAGTAAGACGTTGATCTTTATGAATTGGATATCATGGTAACTAAATTAATCTGCATACATATTTTGCTTGGTGTATAACTGTATATTATATCAGGAACCCTATAATTAGTTTACGTCAACTCAAGAAGCAACTGCTTCTGTTTAACTCTGGTTAATGGAGGCATTGGAGATTTGTTTGGAGGCTTCTTGTATTTGGCTGAACAACAGGCTAATGTTGTAGTTCAGGATCAATTATCTGCTCTTAATTTGAAAAGTGTATGACTAAGTAGGGGTCAAGCCTAAGCGGGAGCGAGAGCAGTTGCATCTCTAGGTGTATGGTGTGTTATATTGAGTCCACCAACATTATCAGTAGAGCTCTCTTTTAAGACACCACACTAAAGTAAAAGGTTTATTTTAAATTTACATATGTTATTAATTATGCATCTTTACTATCTGAGAATGGTGATTTGTAGGTGTAGTTTTGGCAAGGTTACAACTAATCTAAAAGAGTATGAGAAGTGTGGGGTAACTTTACTCTATTGTCATTTAGAATAAATTAGCATATACTAATTATTTCTAGTTAATAAATCCTATTTGGTTTTGTAGGTCATAACTTCAGTTCGTATATTGCTAACTTATTATTTTTCCTCTCTCATTTTTTGGCAATTCCTACACCAAAGTTCGCAATTTCAGTTATTTGATTTGCAATTTTGTATGTTGATCTCATATATTGATGGACAGTAGTGATTCATGATTAACTTCTCCCTTGACTGCCTGACTTAGTTCCAATCTTCATCTATACAGCCATCAATTCTATCGATAGAAAGATATATAATTTCAATCATTGCAAGACTCATCCAAATAAGGTCTACCTTTGATTTTTTTAAGGCTTAAATATTGAATCGATATTTTTCTTATGGGTTGTCTTTAGTTTATTCAACTATTGAGCTTTCTTGTTTTGCAGGTGCAACAAAGGAGTAAAGATTTGGTATTGCAGACTCTTTATGCTTTTTCTTGAGAAATTCTAGATCCAACACATTATGTATCTGAGCTTTGTGGTTTTTTCCCTTCTTCAGATCTCAAATTGTGACATTTTTTTTTCTTTATATGTCAATCTCTAGTTTTGATCTTTGAAAAATCTATGACTTGTGAAATGATGTTGGTTGTAGGTTTGGATTAATTCGAACCCTCCAACATAGACAACTAGGTCTCTCGAACTTTAGACTTTTGAGCTTTATGTAACAATATTAATGTAACCTGCTGATAGGTTACTTAGTGAAACAATTTATCATTTTCTTTGTTGTGAATTATGTTGGAATACAGAAATAAGTTGCGAAAGGAAAAATAGGATCATTAAGCATTCTAATTCATTAATTTTGTTTCAAATTCAACATGCTCATAAACTAAAAAGAGAGCTTCAACACCAACATTTGAAGTACCTCTTGAATCTCTTCAGTTCCAATCTCCTTTTCCTTTGGTTGTAAACCATCACAAGATCTTCCCTATTATTCTCTTAGAGACTTAAATTGAGTTATGGGATTCAAAACAAGTTTCAATTAGGGAAATTAGAGGTGAAGAACTGGTTTTTCAATAGTGTGAAAAACACTTCTTCAACCACTTTTCTCACCAAATTGCAAATGATTACCTCATGATTTCCACTCAGATCTCATTGTCATATTGCATGACTTTCATGCAAATTAACATCCTACATGAATTTTAGCCCCACCTTGAGAATTTCAACTAGAAATGGAATGGATTGGTGACTAACCTACTAGGTGAAGAAGTGGGAAATTCCCATTTTTTCAATTGTTCTAATTTTTCAATTTTTTATTTCAATTGTGGAACTTTTCTAAAATTAAAATTAAAAATTAAATTTTCAATTTTAATTCTCTAATTAAAATTGAGTTTGTATTAATTTTACAAAAAATAATTCAATAATTATTTTTCTAATAAAACTAATAATTGATAATTAATTAAACAATTAATTAATTTAATATCAGATATCCAATTAATTAAACACTAATTCTACTATCATGAATCCCTATTAATGATTTAATATTTAAATCATATTTAAATATTAATCGATTCTCCAATTTTGTTTAATTTCAAAATTAAACGTGTAATTATATTACATCAATTACTAATTTCCTTATTTCTAATTTAAACGTTTCAAATTAACTTATTATGCAACTACAGAGTGGGCCGCATCCGATAGTGTTACCAGAATAAGGCACCCAACATTATTCATGTACTATAGATCATTTAGACTATTTACTCCAACCTGATCCACTCTTACGTCTCCACATAAAGTTCAAGTACTCATGTAATAGTCATGGATCTTTTAGTTTATTGGATTTATTTCTAAAACGAAATAAGCAATTCATATATTCAATCCAACTTTATTGAATCAAACTTCAATAACAACTTTATTGATTTATAGAATGAGTTTATTGTTTATATACCACGAGTTTTAGGACATAAAACCCAACAAATTAGTTATATTTGTTTATTGAATGCTAAGTTGTATACATACAAGAAATTAAGATTTTATTTTGTGCATGTACAGTAAAAGAGATAGTATTGATTTGCACGTCTGTAAGCAATATATATATATATATATATTTATTTTAATGACCACATGATGAAAGGCATTTAATATCAAACAATTGTTGACAAAAAGTAGGTGGAAAACCAAAATTGAAGATAATATTCAATGTCGGTTGGAAATCAACATTGAAAATAGTATTTAATATCAGCTGAAAACTGACATTGAAATCTTGGTCATCTATAATGTCAGTGTAAAACTGACATTAAATACCTTTTGTAATACGATCTTTAATGTTGGATGTCAACCGACATTGTACGTCTGTAATGTCAATTTTAAACCGACATTAAAGCCTAATTTTATTATAGTAGAATGACAAAGATCCTGAGGATATGAAAGTATGGTTAAGAAGAACTTAAAAGAATTGATAAAACTCAATTGAAAAAAACAGATCTATAGAACACAATTTTGAGCATTATCACGTTGACCTGATTAGGTGCATAAATAATGAATTCAATTTAAAATTATGATATGGAGTTATAATAATGGATGTATATAGAGAAATGACTTAAAACGTTTTCTTTTTAGGATTAGGATGAGATGGATCTTTCCTTATCCTATATAAGTTTGAATTTGATTTGATTAGTTCACGTGGAGTTATTTGATCCCATATCCATTTATCTTGGATTTATCTTTTTTGGTCTTTTTCTTAACTTTTTACTTAGTTCTCAAGTCCAAATTCGCCCATGACAAATAAAACACCTTTTTTACGTACATGTACGAATATCATACATGAAATAAATAGAGAACATGCACGTATAAGAACTATAGTCAAACAAACTTAATCTTTATCCATCATTCGTATTTAATATGTACATAAGCAGCGGCGGATTCACATAAGGAAGAGAGGTTCGAGCCTCCTCTATTTGTATCTAATCATTTAAAAAAAAAAAAAATGGATAATCCATATTTCAAAGTTTTCACTGGCCTTAATCAGTGATTTGGTCCCATTCATGTCCCTCAAGACTTATGTTTGAGCTTCAACTCGTGTAATTCTATTGTGTTTTTGTTGTATTGTGCAATGTTGATTAGAATGGTTAATTGATTCCGCTATTATATTCCTTAAGTTACACAAGTTATCTATTATCAAATCCAAGTGTAAGTCTGATTAGAGTGTCCTGACAAGTACCAGAGTCGACCACATGGACTTTAATGTAATTAATTTTTGTAAGTCCTAATTATTTTTATATAATATCATTAGGGCATGCATGAATCTTTTCATATTCCATTCCTAGTGCACCTAAAGTTTTCTTTAATTCATACATTAAATTTGGGAACTCATTTCTAGTAGGCAAAATTTTCTTTAAGGTTTTGAGTAGTTCTGAAAAACTAGTACACTCCATCCATATCTAACTTTTAAATTATACAATTTGACTAATGTAAAAAACTTAGTGTATTTTGTGCACCATTCGTATAATGGTTTTTTAGCATCATTAAGCAACTTCTCAAATCCATTCGGACCTCTTGAATATTCCTTGAGCAACTTCAACCATTTCTTTTAAACTTCCAACATCGGTCTCTTCATACGTATAGGTGTCAAACTTAGAATATTCTCCACAAAAAGATGAGTTAGGAAGTTTTTTCCCATGTCAAAACCAAATTTTATAACATTCATCAATCCCATTGACATATTAATGATCTCTAATATCCTTGCTATTAATCTTTTCATAATTCCCACATTTCAAACACGGACAACAAATATAGGAGCTATTTGTATTAGAAAATCCAAATTTTATGAAGTTTTCCACGCGCAATTCACAATCTTTGGATAATCTACTCTTGTGCATCCATGATCTATCCATGATTTTAAATCTAGTAAGAAAAGATGATAAACAATGATCAACTTCAAAAAATATGTTTTAGAAAACAAACAAGTTCTCAACACATACAACCTGTCTTTTCTAGCTGTACAATATTCCAACCTCAAAAAAGTAAGACAAATCAGAGAACCTCAAGGCAAATCAGAGAACAGAGAGAACACATCTAAAAAAATGGAACCCAAGGTGTAATTGAACCTCAAAAAATTTAACCCATGGTGTGACGTGCTCTAATGTGCTAAATATATATTAATTCCAATAACTAAAAATTGAACCCAAGTTTGGCAAAGCGTTACTTAGTTCATAAAGTCCTAACAAATTAGACACATTGACATATCTAACTTTTGCAAGCATTGAATTAAACAAATGTGGCAAGTTCTTGAAAGTTCTCTAAAATTAAAGCCCTAACTTTGGCAAAGCATTGAATTAAAGTGCCAATCCCAGCTTTGGCAAATTCTCTAAAATTCAATCTCATTGAAGAACAATATGAAACAAGAGTTTATTGTGAGATTAAGGAATATACATGAGAGATTAAACCCTAACTTCGAAAGTTCAAGCCTCAAACCAAAAAAATCAAGCCCTAACTTTGATTATTCATGTCAGACCCTGACTCAAGCCCGCCTCCTGAGCCTAAGGAGAGGCGTGAGGGACCGCAGTTACTACCCTTTTGTGATATCTACTGTCCATCTGAACTTCTTAACTCACATTAACTTTAAGTCAAGGAGATAAGCAATAACTTATTGATTAGGCCTATTTTATTACAATAGTGTAATGTTTATACAACTCCAACATTTAATTACAAAGTTTACAACAACAACTCTTAAAACCCGGAAGTGTGACTGTGGATGTGGCAGATCTTGACCTTAGCAGCACCTTGGAACTTCTCATCTTTCGGTACATGGGAAGTAAAACATAAAAGAAAAGAATGAGCTTCACAAAGCTCAGTGAGTTATAAGCAACTTCTAGAGTCTATTTCAACTCATAAAACAAGCATATCATATATACGAGATTAATACTCAAACCTCAGCCTTGAATGAATCTGTTTTCTACCTACACACATGGTAGATAGTTAACTATTACTAATCATAAACGCTTACTCTCTTGCGTTCCCCTTTATTCCCTATGTGCACATAGCTCCTCGCTCATGGGCTCAGAAGCTAGAACTACTACAAAATCAATATTATTTGATACTTGTAGCTTTTAATTACTTGACATTTCTATGGAAAAAACGTTTTGGACCAAAAAATGTCAAGTAAAAGGGTTAAAAAAGCGAAGATTGACAGAATATTTCGGATATTTTCATGTGAACCTTTACTTGACACGATTTTCGTGTCAAGTAATGTAAGGTCTTACTTGACACGTTTCACGTGTCAAGTATAAGAACCTCTTACTTGACATTTTTTTTGTGTCGATTAAAAGGGTTAAAAAAGTGGAGATTGATGAAATATTTCAGCTATTTGATAGGCCTCAAATTATGTGACAATATCAAGAAAGAAAGAATAAATGAGAGGCGGCTGAATCGGTTAAGAAGAACGTCCAATTCCGTCGTGTAGTAGAGCTCAACGATCGTGTAGCACTTGATAGGCGATCGTATAGCATTTGGTAGGCGATCGTATAGAAACTGGTAAGCGATTGTGTAATGTTTTGTAAGCGATCGTATAGTTCAAGGTAAGCGATCGCGGAGTGTTTGTAGGCGATCGTTTAGTGTTACTCTGCGATTGTGTAGTAGAGAAAACAATCGTGTAGCAGAGCTCAACGATCGTGTAGCTTTTGATAGGCGATCATATAACACTTGGTAGTCGATTGTGTAGAAACTGGTAAGTGATCATGTAATGTTTTGTAAGCGGTGTAGTTCTGGGTAAGCGACCGTGGGGTGTTTGTGGGCGATCATCTAGTGTTACTCAGTGATCGTGCAGCAGAGCTTAGCGATCGTGTAGCATTTGGTAGACGACGTATAGCATTTGATAGGAGATCGTATAGAAACTGGTAAGCGATCATGTAATGTTTTATAAACGATCGTGTAGTTCTGGGTAAGCGACCGTGGGGTGTTTGTGGGCGATCATCTAGTGTTACTCAGTGATCGTGCAGCAGAGCTTAGCGATCGTGTAGCATTTGGTAGACGACGTATAGCATTTGATAGGAGATCGTATAGAAACTGGTAAACGATCGTGTAATGTTTTGTAAGTGATCGTGTAGTGTCGGGTAAGCAATCGTGGGGTGTTTGCAGGCGATCGTCTAGTGTTACTCAGCGATCATTTAGACTTAAGCGATCGCACTACTACAATTTCTACATTACTTGACAATTGTACTTTTTCATGTCAAGTAAAATATAAAAAGTATATTTTTTTCTAATGTTTATTTTTTATTTCTCTCCCTCTCCCATTTTCATTTCCCTCTCAAATTTTGTTTCCCTCTTACCAAAATTATCAAATAAAATAATATTTCCCTCTCCCATTTTCATTTCCCTCTCAAATTAAAAACTCTTTCTCTCCTCCTTCACCATCTCACTCACGACCTTCCCCTTCCCCCCAATTTTTTTTTCTTCTTCTATGCACCCGATAACCCTAGCCGTCGTAAGCCTTCATTCTCCCCTCGCCTCCGTTCACGTCGTTTGATGCATTGTGAATGTGATGAGATAATGGTATGAAATTTTGATGTGAACTATGCGTTGCACATGCAAGTTTTCCTAGTAAAATCCAAGTATAAATCCTACTAGGTTGTCTGGTAAGTCCAGGGTCGAACACAAAGACTATTGAAATATTATGCGTTGGTAAATTTTGATTCCTTTGTAGTGACAAAAACAATAAATTTGTTGGTATGTTGTGTAAAGTATAAATCCTATGCGGTGGAATTGAGTGAAGAGTTAATAACAGCGAAAGTTACAATGAGTATGCAGAGAACAGGTTGACAAGGGATTTAGTTAATATTTCCTAAGATTATGTTCAAGTTATGCGATCATACTACACACATAGAACAACATGCATCACTCAATGCAAATGGCATAGTTCCTAATTTTAGGATGCATGCGATGTATACGATAATGTCTATAGGACTTATGTCTAAACCTCTAGTCTTTTCTATGCGATGATGAATGATACATACATATACAAGGCGTCTGCATACTATCATATCCTATTTCTAAGGTGCATGCGATGCATGATAGCAAACAGAACTTATCTCTAAGTTTCTATCTCTTGCTTATATGATTCTAACTGGCTTTCTCAAGTCTAGATTCTAACCTAACTCTCTCAAGTCTAGGTTCTTTCTTTAGACTACTCTCTCAAGTATCTCTAAAGGGTGAAGGACGCATACATAAGACAAGATGATCGCATAAAATGAAGATCTTAGGTCATGCTAGCTAAGTGCTTCTCAACCCATTCAAAAGTTTAGTTACTCATGCACAATGTGAAGATATTGAACAGATGTAGATATGAAAATTTCATTTTTATAAATAAAATCAGAATACAAAACGACAATGGAAAGTAGGGATAGGGAGCCCGGTAGCAATGTCTTACTCCCCGAGGCTTTTACACTATGTTTTACTCTACTCTACCCAAAAGAATGTCCTCGCTTTCGCAAGTGTCGGCCCTCTCTCCGTTCCCAGCGCTTCCTGGCAGTCTCTCGAGCTAACCAAGAATGGTATTTCGATGTCTTCTCTCTTCGCTCGCCTTCGCCTTCTAAGTATATGAATTATGGCTATCTATGATCTATCTTCTATGTATATGGCGAATGGAAACTCCAAGAATGGTATTTCGATGTCTTCTCTCTTCGCTCGCCTTCGCCTTCTAAGTATAAGAATTACAAACTATAGCCCTATGATTTATCTCTATGTATATGCGAACTATGTATATTTCGAGCTCCAAAATTCTAAACTCGAACTCCTTTCACGATGGTTGCCTTCGGTATTTATAGAGCTTTAAGGTGAAGAACTTTTCTCTCAAATGATTGCAATGATGGGCGATCTTTAATTCGCGTTGATTAATGGTCACCGAAAAGTTGAAGGTACTGCTACAGTGCGTCGTAAACGACTTGACAACTAAATTCGGATTCGACCGTCGTTAGCTTTCCGTCCCATCATGATTTATTATGCTTTCACCTTGATGCATCATTTTTATACGGCTACCTTCTTGAGTAGATCTTCGCAAGTGCATACGATTGCATAGATTTGCGGTCGCAATCTTCTAATGTGCTTGGGTGCCGAATTTCTTGGATCAAAACTTGCTTTGCGCCAACGCATTTTCCTGCACAAAATAAGTAAATTAGTTGCTTTAAATGCGATGAGCGCATGCGATCGCAATATTCTTAACTTAATGCTTTTGGATACGATTTTGCATATTTTTATCTTCGCATTCCCACATTGTTTTATATCTTTGCATTGTAATTACGTGCATTTCTGTCTGTTATCACATTCCCAAATTTTTAAAAATGCTTGTCCTCAAGCATAAACTATAGATTTTCTCTAGAGAGTCAGCCGCCTTTTCCTTACCTAAATTGCTCGAGGTGCCTTATTCAAATTGAAAATTGAAATGAATTACTTGAAAAATAAAAATGAAAAAAATTGAATCTTTCTCTTTAGATCTAAAATGTGAAACTGCTAGTTTGAAAAATAGAATCTTTGAGTTGGAAACTAGTTATACTTTTTAGAAAAAAATAATTTTTCTCTTCTTGATAAAGTTAAATTTTTTGAACATGATATTTGTAATAGAAATGAATTGGTTAAAGCTCTTAGAGAAAAAAGTCAAATATTGTGAATGAACTTGAATGTGCAAAAGAAAGCATAAAAAATTGACTAATGGTACACAAAAATTGGATAAAATTATTGACATAGGTAAACTTTTTAATGATAAAAGTGGACTGTGTTATGAAATTGGATAAAATGTGAATGAAAGTGTTTCGTCTACTTCTAGGAGTACTACTTTTCTTAAAGCTACTCCTTATATGTCTCAAGATGATTTGCCTGATGTATCTAGTTTTGTGCCAAACAAGTTATACATATTCATGAAAATCCAAAGTTTGTGCACAAACAATTTCATGCTAGATCAAAATTTACTCATGATGTGAACTTTGTGAATAAGAATGAAAAATCAAAGTTTGTGCCTATAGATGTTTATGAAAAATCTAAATGTATGCATAGAACTTATTTTGTGTCTGAACCTAGAAACATTAGAAATGTGCGTGAAAAATCAAATTTTGCCTACTTGTCATACTTGTGGAGTTGAAAATTCATATTAAGGCAAATTGTTTTAAATTGAAAAATACTCCAACGAAGAATTTATTAGCAAAAAATATTGTAATAAATCAATTAGTTAAAAAGAAAGTCTTGCCGAATGTTGTTTGTCATGCTTGTGGCAAAATTGGTCATAAATATTACTTATTGTTTACCAAAAATTGATGCTAGTAGTTTTGAAAATAGTTTAAAATGAGTTCCAAAATCTTTGCTCACCAACAATGAAGGACCCAAGAAATGGGTATCAAAATCTTTTGGTTGAACTTTCTTTGTAGGTCTGATTCAATAAACATGTTGCTTGAACTTCAAATGGGGAATTAATTCAAAATGGCTCAACTAGTATGGCTTACTTAAATCTATGAAATGAATTGTTGCATGTTTGGTAACTTTTATGTTCGACTTCTTGCATTGTTATTTGATTTAATGCCATGGGAAGTTATTATGATCTATTTATTTGGAATTTATCTATATTGTTCATTATTTGGCTTTTTCGCAAATTCGATGTTTGTTGTATCCTGGTAATTTTTTGGAAATTTTTTAGCAAAAGGATATTAAGTCTTGCAAGAGACTTTGATGATTAAGATATTCTTATTTATGCTCTAGGTTGAAATGGATTAAATTTTTATTATATGAGCACGAGTTATGCATATTTTATGGCTTACTTTGTTGAATGAAAAATATTTGGAATATTGTTTTTTATTTTTATTTTTTTTGTCCTATGCCGAAAAGAATTGATCATGGAGTATGTTATTTAGAAGACTTGTTAAATTATTTTGCATAGGAAGAGTAGTTATTGAATAGATATACTTTCTTCATCTCTCGTTAGCATATTTTCTTGAAATTGGATATGTTGATATCATGCTTATATTTTTTTGCTAATATGGCTTTGCAATAATTTGGTGCCATTATTTGTTTTTCAACAATTGTTGTTTATCTTATAATATTTGATATTTTGGTATCTCAATTGCTTTAAATTTTACTCAAATAATTTTATCTCCTTGCTAATTATTGATTTCTCTTATTAGAAGGAGATTGTGTATTGTGAAGGGGGGAGTTATACACTTCTACATATGAATTTCATGTTTGAAGGAAATTGAATATCTATAGTGTTTTTATTCCTCTTATGCATATTATTGTTTATCTTTTCAAGGAGAGTAATCTTTGGAGTAAAATTTTATTATAAATTGTATTTAAAATTTTGCTTGATATTTCTACACTTAAGTTGAGTTACATGCTATATTTCTTTTTGTCCCTTACTAAGAAAGAGTGCTCATCAATCGATTGCATAAGGGGAAGAAATTTGTAAAATTGGTCTTTAAATAAAATTTCCTTTGAATAAGAGTAAGGAAGCATCAAGTAGCAAGCATGCAGGGGATTCTAGTGCAGCAAATATTACTGATGGGTATGATTCAGCAGAGGTTTTGATGATGTCCAGTAGGGACATTCAGAATGCTTGGATCATGGATTCAGGGTGGACGTTTCACATGACTCCTAATCGGGATTTCTTGATTGACTTTCAGGAAAATGATGGGGGATCAGTTATGCTTGGTGACAATAGTGCTTGTGATGTAAAAAAAATTGGATCAGTTTGAATTGCAACACATGATGGTATGATCAGAATTCTTACAAATGTAAGGTATGTTCCAGAACTCAAACGAAATCTAATTTCTCTAGCGAATTAGATAGAGTAGGTTATTCTTATAAATCTGAGAATGGAGTTCTGAAGATTATCAAGGGTTCTTTGGTTAAGCTGAAGGGGGCCTTGAGGAATAGTCTTTATGTGTTGGAGGGTACTGCAATTTCAGGGAGTACTGCTATTACATCTGGGAAAGAAACAGATAAATCTATATTATGGCATAACAAATTGGCTCATGTAAATGAAAGAGGTCTGCAAGCTCTTTCAGAACAAGGTTTGCTTGGAGGAGTTAAAGACATTGAACTCCCATTTTGTGAACACTGCACAATGGGAAAGTCTACAAGAGTGAAGTTTGGGAAAGGGAAACATTATACCAAAGGAATTTTGGACTATATTCATTCAAATTTGTGGGGTCCTACAAAGGTACCTTCTATGGGAGGTTCGAGATACTATCGATCATTGATGACTTTTAAAGAAAGGTGTGGATGTATCCACTGAAAAAGAAGGATGAAGCTTTTGGGAAATTTCTTGAATGGAAAATGTAGGTTGAGAACCAAACAGGCAGAAAGGTAAAGTATCTGAGGACAAACAATGGTTTGGAATTTATGAATCACAAATTTGATAAATTTTGCAAATATGAGGGAATTATGAGGCATTTCACTGTTACGTACACTCCACGGCAGAATGGTTTAGCTAAGAAGTTCAGCAGAACAATTATGGAACGTACAAGATATCTCTTGACAAATGCTTCATTACCCTTGAAGTTTTGGGGGGAAGCTGCCCAAACAGCCTGTTATCTTATTAATAGGAGTCCGTCTTCCGCTTTAAGCCTAAGACTCCTCAGGAGATATGGACAGGAAAAGCTCCAAGCTTGGATCATCTCAGAGTGTTTGCATATTCAGCTTATGCTCATGTTAAGGAAGGGAAGCTGAATAAGAGGGCACTGAAATGTATGTTTATTGGCTATCCTCAGGGTGTTAAAGGATATAAACTTTGGTGCTTGGAAGAGGACAGAAATAAATGCATTATCAGTAAATATTTGTCCTTTAATGAAACAGATATGCCATTTCATGTCAAAGAGCAATAGAAACAGCAGACAGTTGATCAGGTTAAGACAGAGGTTAGAATTGATTTTAAAGCACAACCATCAGTTAGTTCAGATGATTCCAGTGATCAGTCATCCAGTTCTGATGATAGACAACCTCAACTGCAGAGGACTTTGATTGATGAGGGAGCTTTTGGTAAAGAAAGCTCAAGTGGCAGTGACCTACAGAACTATCAGCTTACACGTGATAGGCCTCAGCAGGAGAGGCAAGCTCCTACGAGGTATGGTTATGCTGATTTAGTTGTTTATGCTCTTACTTGTGCAGCTGACAGTATTGAAGTAGAGCCTCTTACCTTTGAGGAGGCTATTATATCTGATTCGAAGGAACAGTGGAAGGATGCTATGGAAGCAGAGTTGTTCTCGTTGTAGAAGAATCAAACATGGTCATTGGTTCCAAAGCCTCCTGATCAGAAACTCATTCAGTCAAAGTGGATTTATAAAATCAAGCCAGGTACACGAGGTGACAGCAAGCCTAGATATAAGGCTAGACTGATAGCCAAAGGCTACACTCAAAATGAGGGAAACGACTTTCATGAGATTTTCTCTCCGGTAGTGAGGCATTCGTCCATTCGATTAATTTTATCTATTGTTGTTCACTTCGATATGTTTGTTGAACAGATGGACGTCACCACAACTTTTCTTCATGGTGAATTGGAGGAAGTGATCTACATGGCTCAACCTAAGGGCTATGAGGTGAAAGGAAAGGAAGATATGGTTTATCGTCTTCACAGGTCCATTTATGGACTGTAGCAATCGCTGAGACAATGGTATATCAGGTTTGACACCTTTATTCTAAAGCAGGGGTTTCACAGGAGCTCATATGATGTCTGCATGTACTGGAAACTATCTCAGAAAGGTACATATACTTATCTACTTTTGTATGTAGATGATATGATTCTGGTGTCTAAGGGTTATTCTGAAATCTGTGGTCTCAAGAAACAATTGAGTAGTGAATTTGAGATGAAAGATTTAGGTGAACTGAAAAGGATCCTAGGCATGGATGTGAAAAGAGATAGGGAGAAAGGTTTCTTAACCATTTAGTAAGAAAGTTATGTGCATAAACTGCTTGAGAAGTATAATATGTCTGGTTGTAAGGCAGTTTCGACACCCTTAGCATCTCATTTCAGGCTTTCTTTGTCTTAGTGTCCTGTTACTGAACAAGAAAGGTTAGAGATGGCTAATATTCCCTATTGTAATGTTGTTGGAAGTATTATGTATTTGATGATTTGTACTAGGCCTAACTTGGGATATGCTAAGAGTATGATAAGTAGGTTTATGTCAAATCCTGGGAAGGAGCATTGGAATCTAGTTAAATGGGTGCTTCGATATTTGAAAGGTAGTGGCAGTGTATCATTGTGTTTTAGTAGGGATTATGATAAATCAGCACTATTGGAAGGCTTCACAGATGCAGATTATGCTACAGACCTTGACAAAAGAAGGTCTCTATCAGGTCACATTTTTCGTTTGTTTGGTAATATGGTCAGTTGGAAGGTTGCTCTACAGTCAGTTGTTGCCTTGTCTACTACTGAGTAAGAGTATATTTCAGTGGGTGCTGTGAAAGAAGCAGTGTGGTTGAAAAGAATAGTTGGTGAGTTGTTGTCTCAGGAGTTCATTCCTATCATCCGTTGTGATAGCAAGAGTGCTATTCAACTTGTGAAGAATCCATCTCATCACAAACGGTCTAAGCATAGCGATGTCAAATTTCAGTTTATCAGAGAAGTTGTGGCCCATAAAGATGTTGAACTGGTCAAGGTTCATACAGTTGAGAATTTGTCAGATATGTTAACTAAGGTTCTTTCAGCCCATAGGTTCAAATACCTATTAGATGGGCTGAATATTAAATCTGAATGATAGGAAGATTGGAGAATCAGCTTGGCACTTAAATATTCTTGTTATGAGGGAGATTTGTAGAAAATAACAAGTTTTTTAAGTGGTTTTTTATTGGGTTTTTGGAAATTTAAAAGCCCAATGGCATTATCGTAAATAAAGAGTAGTGGTAGTTTTGTAATTTCTATTTTCTTCCCCACTTAAGGCAGATTTCATGGGTCTTCTTTTTGGGGCTGAAAAAAATGTAGAAATAGCAGCCGCAAGGGGAGAAGACAGAGCCACCTAGGTTTCTTTTTTATTGAGAAACAGCCACTAAAGATAAGTCGATCGAAGGAACCGCCTGTTATCTAAATCGTGCAGTTGGAGAGAGGCGAGCCACGGGTGGTCAGTTCTTGCGTGAAGGAGCAGCAGTCGATCGAGCTTGGTCTAAGCAGTGGCGTGGGCTTAAATCCGAAGGTTCGATGGTTCGCCGTGGAGGCTGAGTCTGGCAACAGTTTTCAGCGGTGAGAGAGATACACGGGTCTGCACGTGATTCGCCGATCAAAAGTGAAAGCACACTGTTTTGGGCTGTTTTGCAGCGGGTTGTTCTCAGTTTTCAAAGACAACATTGTGTGTGGATCTCTCGGTATCAGTGGATACTTTAAATTATAGATTGGTGATTTCGTTGATTATCTGTAAATTGTAAAATTCCTTTATTTCTCATTAATAAATTAATTCAAGCTGGTTCTCAAAGTTGATGTAGACCAAACTGGTCGAACTACTATATATCTTGGTATTCTTTACTGCTTTTGATTTATTTCTGTTGATTGTTTGTGTTCTGTTTGGCCATCTAAGTTAGGTTTAAAAACTCTCACAAGTTGCTGAGGTCTAGTTGCTAAACGATCGTTCAGCTCCAGGCATTACACGATGAGAAGAAAAGCTAGACGATCGTTTAGTAATATGCACTAGTTGTTGTGATGTTGAACGCTAAACGATCGTGTACCTGTGGGAGCTAAGCAATGAATTCTTTTGCTATACGATAGTATTTCGCGATCGTTTAGTTTTGTCGTGGGAACTAGACGGTACGTTGATTTTGCTAAACGATGGTGGTATATGATCGTTTAGCTAGCAACGATGTGTGCTAAACGATGCAATGAAGTGCTACGCAATAGCACTAAGCGTTCGTTTGGTTGCGGAGCTAAGCGATCGTGTAGATAAATGTTATGCAACTCAATGATGTTCTATATGATGGAGCTATGCGATCGTTTAGCTGCGGCGGATACTAAACGATGACTTGAATGCACTGGGCGATGGTGTTATGCGATCGCTTAGTACTATGCAATGGAGCTAAGCGATTGCACTACAATGGAACTAAACAATTGTCTAGTCCTATGAGATAAAGCTAAATGATCGTCTAGCTTTCAGCAAAAACTATGTGATCGTGTACTTCCTCTCAACCCTAGGTGATGACACTAGGCGATTACATCCAGGCATTACACGATCGACCTTAGCAGCATATTGAGGTTGGACTGAGAGCAACCGGTTCGGCTGTTTTACTCAAGGTTCAATCCGGTTCAGAATCAAATTGTTGTGGTTGGTTCGGTTCAGACTCGTCCAGCCTGATTCAAGTTGTTTTGGGTTCCATTTGAAGCGATTCGAGCGGTTTAAAGATGGTTATAAAGTTGTTTGTAATAGTTAGCTATCTGTTTGCTTGTTTATGCCAAAACGAAAACTATAACAATTAATATTTAATTGTTTATGCATGAGATGTATGTGATAATTAAATGAATTCATGTATATGCATACAATATGCCATGTAGATTTAAAACCCGATCGTAGAAAGCATGTTACATGCATTGACAGTATGTTATAATTGTTATAATATATGATATGCATGTTAGGGTTATATTTAATATAATAGTTATTTTAGATACCTTTGTTAAATGTTGTGGATATTAAGCATGTCTAAATTTTGTAAGTTGTTATAAAATTGGTTAAACGTTTAAAATCCATAACAAAAAACAGTTGCATGCGCACTTAGGTTAATAACTAATTTTAAACATTAAAATAGATTGTTGCCTTATAAAATACAGTTACAAACTCATATCGGTTCATAAACATGTCTAAGGCTGGGGGTACTTAAGTTGACAGTTTATAGAACATCTCCTACATGGGGATTATGACCAAACTATTGAGAATTGTTAGCTGATTTTATGAGCTTGCGTGAGCGATGTAAGGTAATAAAATGGTTTATCACCTAGACATTGTAGGTCAAATCCAATTATAAGAGTTAAATTTGGATAAACCACTTAGACTTAGGCTGTATGAAATTAATCGTCATGCCTAAGTAAACTACCCAAACATTTAGAACACTTCAGTGGGAGATTAACAATATATTCAATATATAGTTATTAGCTCACATCCTAAAGAGTTCACACCATGAGATCCATGCTCGGCTTCTTGTCTATTTTACCTCGCTGCTCCATACGGAAAGTGTTTGCATGGGTCAATAACAAGGTAAATTAGAGAAGTGGTTCATAGTAAGTGGGTGAGGGAAATGTGTCAACATTGTCCTACGGTCTCCTCCATTAGCTTGAACCGTGAGATTCCTATGTTGCGCCTACTATCGTATTTTATGCAGCACTAGCTAGTCGTTAACCGCGGCGATCCCTACGGAGGGTTGTAACATAGGATTCGGAACAACCCAGGCTTCAGTAAAATGAATAGAGTCTTATAGTTCCATCTTGGATATTTTTTTCTCTCTCTTAAAGGCATATTCATAATGTCCTATAAGATCTGAAAATGGCGGGACACACTTACAAGAATTACTATGTGTTAGTAAAGATCTTGACCGAAAACGATAACCAAAAGAACTGATAGGATATGAGTTATTCTAGATAATAGTATTTGGTCAAGAATTGTCTCGCTTCTGTGAAAGAATTATTGACTACCATACTGTAGCACTTGCCTAAATCACTTAAGTATCATTGCGAATATATAAAGATTTACTGGGTACTTTATTAGTTTTGCTAAAATGGATTTAGATGCATATTTAATAGAATTTGTTTAAAATCTTTCAGCAATGTCGAACTCGATTATAGAACTGCTTGCTTCTAACAAATTTAACGAAGAGGGTTACTCGAATTGGAAATCAAATATCAATACATATTAGT
Source organism: Benincasa hispida (assembly GCF_009727055.1). Taxonomy (NCBI): domain Eukaryota; kingdom Viridiplantae; phylum Streptophyta; class Magnoliopsida; order Cucurbitales; family Cucurbitaceae; genus Benincasa; species Benincasa hispida. Next base: position 17,921,587 of record NC_052354.1, read on the forward strand.
AGTAGATGACTTGAGGTTTGTGTTAACGGAGGAGCGTCCTCCAGTTCCCAGTTCAACAGCGACCCAAAATGTTTGGGATGTTTATGATAGGTGGGTAAGGGCAAATGAAAAAGTCTGAGCCTATATCTTGGCGAGTATATCTGATGTGCTCAACAAGAAACATGAGGTCATGCCCACAGCTCGTGAGATCATGGCATTATTACAGGAGATGTTCGGGCAACCATCATCGTCTTTTATACATAAAGCTATTAAATACGTGTATGTGACACGTATGAAGGATGGGATCAACATCATCGTCTATTAGATTGAATCAAATCATCCCAAAGAGTTCACAACAATTAAGTTAAATTAACTAAAAATCTTCCAAGAAATTAAACATAGGGCTCTTGCTCAAAGAAATTACATAGAAGTTACCTCTTAATTCATAGACGACAAATCCGAGATACACATCCTATCCATCGATTACAACCCAAAATAAAAAGGAAAACGAACCTAAAGATACTAAAATCTGAAGGGAAAGGAAGAAGATTGAAGTTTAACTTCGGTCTCCATATGTTCAGCCACAAAAATTTAGCACATTTTTTCTAAAGACGAAGGGAAGTATTTATAGAAATCTTTGCAGCGTTACAACGCTCGATAGAAAAGCCACAAGCGTCAGGGAAAATGTTGTAACATTGACGTTACTGCCAACTCGGAGTGTTGGAACGCGAGGAGTAGCATTGCAATGCTCCCTTGCAAATCAGGCTACTGCCTTGCAGCTCTAGGCTTTGTATACGGTGAGCGTTACGATGCTGAAGCAGGGGCATTTTGGTCTTTTTTATTCCTTTGAAGTCTGGATGCTCAAATCATCTCCAAAATGCTCAAAATTATCCCTATTCTTCACCAAATCACCAATTCTACCTCTTGATTACTCGGTACCTACAATATAGAAAAATAAACACATAAAATCAATAACGAATACGAATTAAGTTAGGATTAATAGCACTTTTTTAGAGCTATCAACTACATTGTCATGAAAGTCAATTAGATCTATCATTGCACATCACTGATTAACACTGATAGAATTCTATCAGTGTCTATCACTAATAGAAAATTGTATCACTTTCTTGATTCTTATGTAATATGACACGTTACATTGTATTATTATAGCAAAATGAATTTGAAGTTGTAGAACATCTGAAAAAAAAAAAAAAAAAACTGATCATGTTCAGCATAAGGTAAATATCTAAGTTGAAATCTAAAAGATAGGCTTTTAACGAGAAATGTCTATCACTGATATACGCTGATAGAATTCTATCAATGTCTATCAATGATAGACATTTCTGGTTGAAGTGAATGAGGTCAATTATTGCACAACAGTGATAGAAAGTAATAGAACTCTAGTTATTTGTTTCCTCTATTAAGCTAGATTGTCATGAAAATCAATTAGATCTATCACTACCCATCACTGATAGAATTATATTAATGTCTATCATTAATAGAAAATTGTATCAGTTTCTTGATTCTTATATAACAATGACACATTGATATTATTGCAGCAAAAAGAACCTGAAGCTGGGGAACATATGGAAAAAAATGATCATGTTCAGCAAAAGGATAAGGTAAATATATATATGTTGTGAAAGAAAATAAAGCAATGGGTTGTCTTCTTATGTATTTTAAAATTTTGGATCTACTGCAGGAAGTTGAGCTTGAAGAAGAGGAAGAATTTGACGTATCTGACAAAGAAGAAAAACAAAAAAAGGAGAGAAGATCAAAACCAAAAACATGAGAAAAAGGTAAATATAATTCATTAATGATATTTATAAAATACTATCAATATCTAAGACTATATAATTACTTTATTTATTACAACCTGTTGATGAAGGAAAAAATTAGTTTATAGACACTACTTCTACCTCCAAATTTCTTCCTTTGTTATACCTCCAAATTTCTTCCTTTGTTATCTACTTTCTACCAGGGATTAAAAAACCAAGCGAATTTTTTAAATTAAAAAAACAAATAGCTTTCAAAAACTTATCTTTATTTTTGGAAATTGGCTAACAATCCAACATTGTACTTAATAAAGATGTGAATCATTGTAAGAAATGAGGAGTAGATAAGCTTAATTTTCAAAAAGAAAAAATAAAAAATGAAATGGTTAATAAATGAAAGGAGTAGAATTCTCAACTAAATTTCAAAAACAAAAACATGTTTTTGAAAACCATTTGTTTTAGTTTTAAAAAACTTAACTTGGTTTTTGACAACATTAATAGAAAGTATATAACAAACCAACGTATATTTAAAGGTCGGAGTCATGTCTATAAGCTTAAGTTTAAAAAATTTAAAAACATAAACAAAATGGTTACCAATCGTAGCCCAAGTAATAAAATTTCACAATTAACTTTGATAGAATTTTTATGACATAGATTAAATTGTTGAGTTTCCAAAATACAATTAGTTACCGAATGGGAGCTCAACAATGTAGACATCGTAGGCTTATGAACATATTAGATTCCCAATTAGTTTGTTGATATGCCCAAGTAAAAAGTTCTATTAAATCTTAATAATAAAAGGATTAAATTGTTGCAGATTTTAGATTAGTCGTAAATTGTTATAAAATTGAAACTAGAAAAACTAGATCATTAATTTTAAATCAAAAGTTAAGGCACTGATGTGTTAGTTGTTGTTTGAAACCAAAATACAATTTTAACAAAAGAGAAAACGAAGACTTTGGTGGAAGTTTAAGTTATGTTTAAGTTAACATGAATATTTCTTCCATAAGTAGATTGAAATAAATAAATAATAATAGAATCATTGCATGTAGTACATATATATGATAACGTTGCTTCGAATATACATACTAAGACGTTCTTTTTTCTATTATTTTCTTCGTTTTTCTTTCATTTTGTGGTAAGGCGTTTTTAAAGGCATTGTTATGGTAAGATAATAACAATGCATGCAAATGCTAACAAATACTTTTCCTCGTTCCTTGACAGCTCCATCATACAAAAAACAAAAAACAAAAGAAAAACAATAAAAAAAAAAAAAAAAAAAAAAAAAAAAAAAATTCAAAAGTGAGAACTTTATTAAGCAACAATATCCGTCTTCGAGTGCGTAAGAAAAGGTTTCCTCGAAGTTTAAAAAATGTATATATACATGTTAAGGCAATTATAATAGTTACTATGCCGAATATGATTAGGAGTGATTTTGAAATAAAATTATTTTTTATCCCGTTTAAAATCTTTGATAATTGAAAATTAATTTAATATTTAATTTTATATTTTTAGATGTAATTTTTATACAATAATTATCAAATTGATTTTTCTTTACTCCCTAAGGAAAAATACTTTGTTCATCTCTAAATAATATTTAATCTAATTTTGCTATATCTCTAAATAATATTTAATTTAATATAATAATATTTAATTTTTATTACATCTGGTAAATATTTTCATTGTTTTTATCCATATATGGAGACAATGCAAGTAAAATATAAAACATTAGAAATGAGGTTTAAAAATTATCTTTGGTAATTTTCATACTTCTTTTACTTTTAACCATTTTAGATTTTAAAATGTTGTTTATACAAAATTGGATTATAAATGTTCCTTCTTAATTTGAACTTCATTTTAATTTCTAAACTACATGTACAAAAATATGTATTAGTATATCATTATTAAAATTTTAAGCCAAATACAATAAATAATTTATGTTTCTTTGAATGAATAATTTTCCAGTTTAATTGTTGAAATTTTAAATTTGTTGGATTAGTCATAAGGACTCTCTTGGAACATTATGTAAATTTAAGATAGCCCCGAGCAATTTCTTCAAAACAAACACAATTATCCAAGTATTTCCATATATATTTAAAAATATTGTTGCAAAACAAACATGATTATCTAAAGATATCAAATATCTGTAATTTCGGATATCTATAACTTTGAGCATATAAATATTTTGGTTATCTACATTTGAAAAAATAATTGATCCATGGCTCTTAAGATTTGAATTTGATTTCAATTTTATCCCTAGGTTTAAAAAATTTACAATTTTATTTATGATGTTTCAATTTAGTCTCTAAATTTCAAGATTCAAGTATAGTTTTAACCCCTTCATTAAACACTACTTTCCATCATTGAAGTTAATATCTATTAGTTAATTTTGAATAATTATGAAGTGAAAAATGAATATTAATCTCAATAGTGATGAAAATTAGTGAAACTTAATTTATTATAATTCTTGTAAACTACTTGATAGACATTAATACTCAAGATAACGAGTGAGTGTCTACTACTTTGTTTAAAAAAAAAAAATGGGCAAAAGTACTAATATAAATGAAAGTTTATTTACAAAGTTCCATCTTAAGAAAACCCTAAAAGCCAGCTCTAAATGGTATGCCAGTTTCAGGCAACCAATGAGTCCCATTAATAAAGATTTCAACAGTAAAAGTTGCAACTTCTGTTGAACAATGTAATACATGAAAACCAGGCTAATTCACTCTTTGGGAAGTGTCAGCACCATAACCTCTATTGTTGTATTCTGCATAAAATAGTAGATTCTTTGGTACTCCCGGCCACTCCAACCATCCTTTTGGCTGAACCACTTCGTCAAGAAATGACTCTATGAATGTTACCATTGAAGACATTCTTCATGGCCGTCCAAGAAACACCATTACCTTGTCTTTACTTGATGCTATCTCCGGCGACACGGTCACATTGCAGTTTTGGAAGACAAAGCCACTCGAAGCATCACTAGCATCTTTTGATTGTGCCGTTATGGTACTCTCAATGCTAAGTAATCGAGCATATATATTACAATCTTGAAATACTGTAAGTCCGTTTCCGAAAATGAAGTCAATGCTTCCATATATATCCCATTCTTTGAAAAATTGGGGAACTGATGCAGCAAAGAGAGTATCTTGATAACCCAAAAACACACACTTGTAATATGCTGTGTTTTTGGTTTGGTCATAAACAGCAATTGCTTGGCCCCCCTTTGGTCCAGCAGAGTTTTCAAAGGTCAAGAACTGAGCCATAAAGTTTTCTCCATTTACAGCTGTCAAAATCAATCGTTGTTTTAGTAATTAAGAAAATGTTTGTTCTTTAAAATCAAGCATAATTTCTCTCACATTCTTATAATATTTGAATTCTTAACCAAATTTTAAAAACAAAACCAATTTTTAAAAATTACATTTTTAGCTTTCAAAATTTCGCTTAATTTTTTGAAAGATTGATAAAAGATAGGTAATAAAATAAGAAATTTAAGTCTCGTTTAGTAACCATTTAGTTTTTATATTTAATAATTAAGTCTATTTTTTTCCAAATTGTTTATAATTATTTGTATCTATCTTAAGTACACGAGTTGAATTCTTAACAAAAATTTCAAAGACAAAAACAAGTTTTCTTAAATCTACTATTTTGTTTTGGAAATTTGACTTAGTGTTTTAACACATAGGTAAGAAGTAGGCAACAAAGCAAGAAATTTAGTGGTTGAATAAGTGCATTGCTTAGTTTTCAAAAATGAAAAACTTAAAACGAAATGGTTAACAAACAGGAACATTAGAGGAGAAAGTGGTGTTTATAAATTTAATTTTAAAAGATCAAAAACAAAAAACCAAATAGTTACCAAACAAACGAGCTAGGATTATGATGGAGAAGAATTGAAGTTTACTGAGAGTTGCAGTAGTTGCTGCGGAGAAACCAGTTGCATTACTTCGATTGTTAACAATTATGGTGGTAGAAGTATGATCCCCAATTAAAGCAATGAAAGTCTTTTGAGATGGAACTTGAACAATTTCGTTATAAATTCCAGGTTTCACGTGAATGTAAAACCTCGTCGTGCTAAAATTTGGTGCTGCTGCTATAGCATCATTAACTTTAACAAAATTTCCTGTACCATCTAAAGACACTGTGCAATTGAAACTAAAACAATCAGAGAATTCAATTGCAACAACCAACAAATACACTACAAAACCATAGCAAGTTTCAATAATGCCATTGTTAAGTTGAAAGTGATAGAGAAGATAATATAATATATGAACTACTTGGAATGCTATTTCTCTCACTTTGAATTTTTTAAAACAGGAAGCCTTGTGTATTTATAATGGGTGGCTGGTAAAACATTGCTTTGGTTTAATAAGCCAAATAATGTAGTGAATTAAATTAAGATAAATCTTTTAAAGGAAAAAGCTGGCTACATCAGAGCTTTTGCAATAAATATGACACATTTTGCTTGATTCAAATTATCCAAATTGCAAAATTATGTGATTAAATATATTTTCTATTAAATTTTATTATTATTGTTATAAAAAATTATATGTTATTAAATTTGTTCGTTGTTACCGAATGGTTTAATTTAAAGATCATATGTTCACAAATGTGTACAAGTATTGGATTTTTTTTTTTTTTTAATTATGTATATTTTCTTAACTCCGGATTGTATGGTTTTTCTTTTTTATTTTGATATAAATTTAATTCACACAATTTGTTCTCAATAGTTTGATCTTTCATCCATTTATAAAAGGAGTGTTTTTTGGATTTTTATTTTTTTTAAATGGAGAAAAATGGAAAGTCGGTTAAATAAAATGAAATTTGGATGGTTAAAACCTGTTTGATAACATTTTTGTGCCTTGTTTCCGATTTTCCATTTTCCATTTCTTATTTTCTAAAAACGAAAAATGAGAATATGTTCAGTAACCATTTATATTCTTATTTCTTTAAAAAATAATGAAAAAAATAAAAATAAAAGCTTGTTTAGTAACCATTTATTTATTGTTATTTTTCTCTTTTTATAGTTTAAATATAATTTAGTTATATAATTAAAAAAAAAACATAATATGCATCCAACATATTAAAACATTATCATAAACTTATACTATCTAATACAAATAAGTCTCGATGCAAAATTAATAAGAATAAAAAAATATTTATATTCTTCAAATGTTGCCAAAATTTAATTTGTAATTTTTTCTCCCACTCGAGACATTTGCATTAAATAATTTGTATACATATCCAACTCAATTATATTGGTATGTGAATGTTGTGGTAGCGTACTTCAACTGCCATGAAACTTATATTATTGAAGTAAAAGTTCGGAGTTCAAATTGTTGCTACTCCAATTATTGTCAAATGAAATTAATAATTATAATTTAAAGTGATATATAGTATATATATAATATATATTGCAGATTTTAAAATTATGATCAAATAATTATATAAATATACATATTAAAACTAGATAAATAAAATTAACAAATAAGATAAATAATAGGTAACTTAAGTATATCTCTTCTTTATGCAAAATTAAGAATTAAATAAAATATGAAAAATTTAAGAAATAAAAATAATTTGTGTAGAAATAAAATAAAAATTTAATAAGTTATGTAGATAGAGAATTACAAAAATAAAATAGAACGAGAAGAAATAAATTATAGATATACTGAATTGTAGATGTCTAGTATATTTATATTACTATGTTTGTTTTGTCTGGGAATATTTTGATAACTGTCTCTGTTTTGTAGGATTTCTTCTCGGAAATATCTTAAACTTACATAATATTCCGATGATGTCCTTCTAACTATTTATAAATAATTAATTTGATATAATCTAAACTTATATAACATATATATTTTTTTTATGAATTTTATTTTTTTTAATTAATACAATTTGTATTAATTTTATATGTTCTTTTTCTCAACAAAATAATATATCATATTTTAAGATTTTTTATAAAATAAATATTAATTTATATTTGAATTTGATATAAGAATTACGATATAACAGAAAATATGATATATATGGTTGATCGTATTTATTTTACTTATATACTACAAATCAAGATTATTAGAATATGTAAAATAAAAAAATCTTGTATTCATATAAAGAGAAAATGAACAAGCTTATTTACAAATATAGCATAATGTCACTTTCTATCAATGATAGATTTTGATAGACTTCTATCATTGAGTTATAAAAGTTTATCGCGATCGATCATTTATAGATAGTTACATTTTGTTATACTTGAAAATATTTTCAGTAGTTTCACTATTTAAAACAATTACTAATTAGAAAAAAGGAAGGACAAAAATATAAAATTGAGATGCCCTCAATTCGAGAATCTGAAAAATCCATAGTTGAGGCAGACGTCCAAAACTATCGAGAAGCCATCAGGAAAGACATCCTAGATGCCTGAAAGTAGAGATATCAAGACATCTTATAATAATATTGCAAAACAAACACGGTAATCTAAACAAACGATCCCTCAAGGACAAGCACATGCATGACTGTGACAATTTCAGAGTTTGGAAAAAAAATCATTTGTTTAAATATATAAAAGTAGAAACAGAACAAGGGAAACTACTTTTGACCCATTTTGTAGTTTCTCAATTTTGGCCCATTTTTTGGAAATACTTTTCAAAATCTAGAAATAAGAAACGAAAATGGTTATCAAACAAATATGTTTCTTGAAAAGTGAAAACAAGAACTAAAAGTAGGAAAGAACTTTAAATAATCTAGAAACAATAAATCTTTTTCTTGAAAATGGTTATAAAACAAATCTGTTCCCTGACAATTATTAGTATTCGTATTCATATTGGATTAGATAGATGACATTTTTTTTAATGTATTACACTCATTTATTTGATAACAAAGATATCTGTGGTTTTTTTAATATAGATATCAAATCCTTCCATTTACGACTTTACTGACGAATATTTTCATCCTTATGATTATATGCAGTTTGTACATCATTATTACCTTGGGATAATTTATAGATATCATAGGTCAATATGTTTATATATATATATATCATGGCAATATTATAATGATACATGAATTCCATACAATATATAATGGTTGGAGAAAAAAATTTGCATACAATATATAGGGAAATTACAGGTCCTTGTAGAAGTTATATACAATGCACAATATTTTACTTTCTTTGTTAAAAACATAAGAATTTGATTTTTCTTGTTTAAAATTAAAATACTAAGACAGAGAAAAAAAATCTTAAGAAAAGAAAAAGACAAAAATGAGAAAACAGTTGAACTCCTTTCTGCAACCACTCTCTCTTCCATCCAAGTGTATGGATGACCATCTAGAACTATTTTTTTTTTTTCTTCTTCTTTTGGAAGATGACATTTTCTAGAAGTTAAATATCTATATGATATACTTATATGGAAATAATATAATGAGCAAGATTTTATTTGCTTTGTGGAAATAATAGTAAAACCGACGAAACCAAACTAACTATCACTCTTGATTTTCAATAACTTCACTCACTAACAGTTGGTAGGGTCGAGTTTACCGTCGCCCTTAAACCGTTGCTACACAAATAATATTTATAAATCACCAAGTTAAATACTTATACTAACTAATAGTATAAGCGGTAAATCCGGGGTCGAACCTTAGGAAAGCGTAGAAGATTAGTTCATCGAAGCTCGTTTTCAGTTAAAGAGATAAATGGAGGAGGGGGAGAGGGGCGGTTGGTGGGGAATGATAAATGAAATTGCATAAAATAGAGTGCAAGAAAAGTAAAGATAGAACCGCAATTAATCAAGATATCTTAGCTTAGAGGAGTGGATTCACCCAATGTAATTTTGATCGTTGAATCAATTTATGACTTAAACTTCTTGTTTATGCCGAGCCCAAATGATTGAAATCCCAACCAATGGTCCTAATTATCTAATTAATGAAAATGTACAGGAAAAAATCCACTTCATACAAATTGACCAATCACATTAAGTTTTAGGGATTACACTAAAGTAAATGTTTAACTTCCAACGTCTAATCAAACAAACAATATGGTCTTTCTCTAGGTTGCTAGGAAAGGTCCTTTTTGCCTAATTAACCTATTGCTTCCATTGGGATTAACTTATAATTATATGTCACATATTACAAATTAATGACAAAGCATTAGAATTACACAACAAAATCATTGGGCGCCAATCAACAATTAGAATCATGTAATTCATAAATATAAATTCGAATTAAAACCCATAGACAAGTTCATATACATCAATAAATCGAAATCTCAAAAAATTACATCAACTTCCTCCGAATCCTAAGCTAAGAAACCAAAATCTTACCTTCCCATGGAGATGCAGAAGCTACAATTCGGCATCTACTGGATAAATTACTAAAAAGAAGGCCCAAAACACAAATTGAAAGAGAGAAGAAAGGGGAAATTCAGCTAGAGGCCGAAGGTGGGTGTCCTCCTTCTGACCTGAAGCAAAGAAACATATATATAGGGCAGCATTGTAGCGTTGCAACGCTGCACAGATGAGCATTGCAATGTTACTCTGCCTTGCAACTCGCTTCCGTCGTCAACTCGTAGCATTGCAACGCTAGACTGTTTTACCGAAAATAGGTAGCTACTACCTTATAGCGTTGCAACGCTTCATCCAAGGGTGTTTTCGTCCGTTCACGTCCTTTTGAAGCCCTGTTGCTTAAATTAGCTCCTAATTGCTCCAAATTAACCTCAAATAGCTCGTAACGACTGATTCTACCTCCAAGATGCTCGATACCTACAAAATAATCAAATAAACACATTAAACATAGTAACAACCTAGAATTAAAAAGACGAAAATAACACATTTTTGGTGCTATCAACAATCAACTATAACGACCACATCCGGCGACAACTCCGATTACCACCTCATCGCAACCATTTTGAATTACCAATTCCAGTTGCTAACTCCAACAAAGACTACCTCCAACTCCCAACTTTGGTTTTGGTCCTTAATCTCAAATTAATTAATTAATATGTTGATGATAACAAATTTGCTTTTATTTATTAACAATTTGAGTGTGCTGAAGTATTTATTGTGTATAGCTTGGAACAACGGTTCCAACATATTTTGTATCACTCAAATCAGAATTCAAACGAAGAAGATATGGTCGAAACAAACTTAACACAAAAATCCTGAATGATGACATGGAAAATTTTTTCTCATCAAAAGTGACCAAATGAAAAGTGTCACTAGGAGCAATGAAGTAGTAACAAATGATGGACTTTTTTATTCTTTTGAATGGTTCTTAAAAGAAAATGAATTTAAAAATATAAATTTAATATTATTTTAAGTTTGTGTTAGCAGCTAGTTTTAAACACATAGAAATTTGATTCCTTCTAGTATGACCCAAGATTTAACAAAATCTTGACCAAACTGGCTTTAGCTATAAGTTTCATGATCTCTATAGAGTCCTGAGCTCTGTTGGAAAGTTCTTTTTTAGCAAAAATCATTCTCTTAACCACAAACTTCCAAAAAGCAGAACTTTCCTCATAATGAAGAGAGAAATCCATCAAGTGGAGCTGGGGTCACAACTGTAGTGGCAAGCTTCTCAACCGTCGCTCTTTAGGGGACTCAGACATCTTTTCAACATCTTCTTCATCAGAACTGTCTTTGGATGACTCAGAACTAGTACTTGCATCTCCTGCAACATTTTTTATCTTGGATAACAATTGACTTAAGGGCACATCATCCTAAGAAGAATCCTCGTATAAATGAGAATCATCAAAGGGTTTCGCAAAACATTCACCAGTATTTATTTGACCAGAGTCAACATTTGTTCTATCTATTTCAAAACTCTCTCTAACCACCTTCTTCATAGTCTCAACCGTAGGTAACTGATCAACAGACCTTTTAGTTACTTGTTCATTCATCTCTTCATTTTTATCAGAAACACAAGCAAAATCAGATGCAGTCAATCGAAGAATAGAATCAGTTAGTTTAACAGTAGATACATTCATCTCAACATCAATATTAAAACTCAACCCAGAGTCGTGCACAATAGGATCAATTAATTCAGATGGACTAATCACATTAGATAGAGAATCACAACTATCTTTAGCAACTTTTGTGGGAATATGTTCAGTGATAAGATCCTCATGACCCGAGACGGAAGGAATTTCAGAAACCTTAACTTGTTTACTATAGGGTTCACCACTATCATGCATGTACCTTATTTCAATGCGATTAACCACCCGATAGTCCTAATAAGACTCGAATGAACTAATAGAAGATGATTTATTTGATTCGGCCAGAATATTCTTATTTGATCCCATCAATCAATCATAGCCAGGGCAGTCGTAGGCAACAAGTTGATTTTCCTCTTAGCAGTGATAGAAAAGCGAACATTTGATCTCTTTAGTTTAACCGAACGCGCACAGCAAGTTTATCTTTTAAGGGAGAATAAAACTCTCGCATGTGAACATCATATGCATTGGTTGTTGTTGCTGGAACGTCTTCTTCAACAACCCTCTTTTTGTTCGCTTTTTCTTTCTAACATACCAACTTCGAATCAGGAACATAGGGTTTCTTTCAAGTATTTACCATTATTTAGAGACAATATTCAAAGCAGTGCACCAGAGTAGTTTGAAATACGTGGGAAGAAGATGAACAACCACGTTGAGGAAGATAGCGTCTTAATTAATAACTGCCACTTATTTAAATTCAAATTTATATTAATTTTATTATTAGACAGATCGTGGGCTGTCATCAGATTTCCATTAATGGGCTTGTTAATAACACCAAAAATGTATTATCTTAATGTCTCTAATCTAGCTCGTTTCGGATGTTTAATGTGCTTATATGATTATATTCATAGGATCACGAGTAATTCATGCATCATGGGATATTATGGGCCACTCAAGGTAAATTTGGAGCAATGAAGAGCTAAATTGAACAACAAGACTTCAATGAGTCAAAATTATGAAAATGCCCCTAAGGAAAGTGGCAGCACCCTACGTGGTCTTGTGCACTGTGTTTGAATGCTGAACATGCGCATGGCAAGAGCACCGCAACACTCCGAAGATTGACGAAGGCACGTGGACAATGCACAACATCGATGCACCCTTGCACTTCGATAAAAAGGCCAGCGATGATATGGATTTGTTTCTTAATTTTTAGGGCACATTATCAACCTCCCCAGCATCCAGTCAAATTTCTCCCTCTTTTCTCTCTTTCACTTATATTTTTCTTCCTTTTTCCTCATGTAATCGATAAAAATGATGCTGAGTTTTGTCTTTTTTATCTCCATGGGAAGGTAAGAGCTAGTTTTCAAGTTTAGGGAATTCTTTAACAATGTGAATTTTGGGAGATTTATTTTAATGTAATTCTCATATCTTGACTATGGGTTTATTTTAATTTCCTTAATCAATTGCATTTTCTCTTAATTGTCTGACAAACTACTTGAGGATTTGTGATTGAATGCTTAGGGTTAACTTACAATATGTGATATGAAATTGTTGGTTAATCCATGAGAAGCAATAGGTTAGTTAGGCTTGCGATTTGTAATTGATAATGAAGAGTATTGCCTTACCGATCTAGAGAAAACCGTATTGAATGTTTAGTTAGACAATGGAAATTAAATGTTCATCCTAGTATAATTTCTAGCATGTAATGTAGTTAGTTAAATATGTTTATTATGGATTCATTTAAGCATGTTTAGTTAACTAGATGATTAGGACCATTGGTTTGATTTTCAACTAATTGGGATAGGCATAGACAAGCAAGATTTTGTTTTAATAATTAAATGAATGAAATTACATTAGTTCACTCCATTCCCCTAAGCTAGAACGTCTTTGTCGATTACATTTCTATCCTTTACTTTCTTTCATTTTATTTTCTATGCGTTTCAAATATCAATTCATGTCAATCCTTCCACCCCCCCCCCCCCCCCCCCCCCCCCATTTACCACTTTATCTGAAATTAGGTTTTGAAGAACTAATCTCCGTACTTCCCTATAGTTCAACCCGGACTTGCTACTTGTGCTACTTAGTAGTATAAGTAGTTAGTGAATTATAAATATTATTTGATTTGGATTGAAAGGTTTACAACGCCCTTTTGGCCTAATCACTTGTCAATAACCAAGGCCCAAACCTATAAGAAACAACACAATTTAATTAATTACTATAAATTAATTTTACACAGGCCTAAACTTGCTCTTAAGGCTTCAAATTAGAGGACATCAAGAGCTTTTGCACAAATACCGGTAAGTTGATTCTTAGTTCTAATATGTTCAAGCACAATTTGTTTATTTTCAACTAGATCACGAATGAAATAATATCAAATATTAATATGTTTGGTACAAATGGGTTGTATGTTGATTGCACTAAGGTTTTCACAATAAAGAGTCATGGCTTCCCGAGGCACATCATATTCTTTTAACATTTGTTTCATCAACATTAATTGATTATAACTACTTCCTGTGGCAATGCATTCAGCCTCTACAGTAGATAAAGAAACACAATTTTATTTCTTGCTTAACCAAGATTTTATATTGTTTCTAAGAAAGAAACATCCTTTTAAAGTGCTCTTCCTAACTTCAGAACTCATTGCCCAATCAGCAGTGAACTACTTGTGTCTAAGGTACAAAAGAGCCCATAATCATTGTCCCATTGATATACTTGATTATCCTCTTTACACTGATGAGATGATTAGATTTGGGACAATATTGATATCAAGTACAAACCCCAATGGAAAATGCAATATTGGATCTACTGGTGGTAAGATACAATAAGCTTCCAATGATACTTCTATACAAGCTTTCATCGACAATGTTTCCTTCTGCATTCTTGGAGACCTTAGAGTGAGTGGGAGCCTTTTGCATTCTTAGGGACCTTAGAGTGAGTGGGAGCTAGGGTACGTTTGATACTTTCCTTTTTAAGCACGAATTTCATGACAATGCTTCTAGCATATTTACTCTGAGAGATAGATATGCATTCTTCTAGTTGTCTTATCTGAGAACCCAAAAAAGAAGTCAATTCTCCTATCATACTCATTTTGAACACTTTCTTCATTTGTTCTACAAATAGGTCAACCATTTTCTAAGGGCATCCCTCCAAAAATAATATCATCAATATATATTTGAATAATAACGAAATCCTTATCATATTTTTTGACAAACAGTGTTTTATCAACTTCTCCTCTTCTATAGCAATTCTCATAAAGAAGTTGAATCAATTGTTCATACCAAGCCCTCAGTGCCTGTTTTAAGACCATATAGGGCTTTCTGAGTTCGTATACATAATCAGGATGAGAGGGATCAATAAATACATTTGGCTTCTCAATATACACTTGCTCATTCAAGTACCCATTTAAGAAGGTACTCTTCACATCCATCTAAAATAATTTGAATTTCTATAAGCATGTGATACCTAGAAGTAGTCTAATAGCTTCAAGTCGAGCCATAGGGACAAATGTTTCATCAGAATCTACACCTTCAATTTGAGTATATCCTTGAACAATCAAACGAGCTCTTTTCCTGGTGAAATTTCCATTCTCATAAGATTTGTTTTTTAAAATCCACTTTCTTCCTATAACATTAGCATTTTTTTGGATGAGGAACAAGAGTCTAAATGTCATTCCATACAAATTAACTAAGCTTCTCTTGCATGGCATTCACCTACACTCATCAACAAGAGGTAAAACAGACGTTACTTATCATCTCAGGATACTTAACTTTATCTTTTCTCCTAATGGAAACCCCTTCTTCTAAACTTTCAATTATATTAGTGGCAGGATGATTTTTACAAAATCTACTTAAGGGTCGCCTCTCAATGACTTCATGTTCTTTAGTTACAACCTCGTTATTCTCATTTTTGCTTCTAGAGCACTTGTCAGAGGACTTGTCCCGCGCACTTGTACTAACAATAGGTAGCATGCTATTTTCTTCTTCCTCAAGAATAGTAACAGAAACGTCCGACACATCATCAATCAAAACATTTATAGATTCCACAACACATCGAGCACACTTTATTCTACATGCGTAGGCCCTACTATTAGTAAAATAACCTAAAAATATGCCTTCATCAGATTTGAAATCCCACCTTCTATCTGGTGTCCCAATCTATCAAGATATAATACTTGCCAAATATATGGAAATATTTGACATTAGGTTTCCTCCCCTCCCATATTTCATCATTCGTGCTAGAGGATCCTGAACGCAAAGCAACAAGGTTGTGGATATCACATGTAGTACTCATTACTTTAGCCCAAATGTGAAGGGGCAAATTTTTAGCATGGAACATGGTTCTAGCCATCTCTTAGAAAGTATGATTTTTCCATTCTACAACCCCATTTTACTTAGTAGTAACCAAGGCAGAAAATTCATGATGAATACCATCAGAAATACGTAACTTGTTGAACTAAGAATTTTCAAATTCTCGACTATTAAATACGTAACTTGTTAATCTGAGATTTTTAAAATTCTTGACTGTGATCATTTCTAAAGAAAATATCAGTCAAATTCTTTTCTCTTTAAACTTGAAGACATAATGCTTAAAAGAAAGTAAAGGTTTCAGATTTTTCATGTAGACGGTGCACCCAGATGTATCTAGAGTGATCATCAACATGAATATGAATGTACCTTTTTCTGTTGAGACTCTCAATTTGCATAGGGCCCATAAGCTCGAAAGGTAGTTGGTCGGTTGTTGGATTCACCATCGTTCGTGAACCTGTGCCTACACAAATAAAAATGTGTATGCACCGAATTAACCCCTTATACGCAAATAAAACCGTGCAACGTAAACAAATGTAAAAATTTATCAATCGAACAAATACTTAGTTTGTGTAATTATAGTTTGTTCATTCCTCATCAATTCTAACACAGATCAATCAAAAGGTGCGTAAGAATATTCCAATTAGAATTAGCCTACTCAATTAAAATCCTAACCGGTAGTCCATATGTAATGCCCGGATCCTTACACATTATGATCCGACCGCTACGACATGCATACTTAGACTTTTCTATCATGAGATAAGTTCTGGTGAAAATTTCAAAGAACATATCAAAATTTTATTAATTAGATAGAAAAACTATATAAAAAGCTTATTTATCAAAACACCAGGATCTATAAAACATTAGCGTGGTGGTACAAAATGCATATGCCTATGATAGTGAGTAAATTGATGCGTTGAGCATTGAGCGACGTCAAATTCTGCCATCTACGCTGTGTCCGTACCTACAAAGTCTGTAAAAATATAGGATGAGTATATAATATACCCAGTAAGTAGTTCTCACGTAGGGTAGTGGACCAAATGCACAATCACAAGCAACATGTCAGTGAAAACATATGGTTGGGAACCGAAAACGTTATAATAACATAATGGTGGGTCGGTTATGCTTCCAACATAAATCTCTCCGCCCTGATAGGAAGCTGAGGACCTAAGCGAAAACTCACCCATCTGATGATTAGCAGGTCATACAGTCAGTAGGGCCAAGTCGCATCCAACATCAACCATTAGCATAAACGTAATATTGGACTAGAGGGGTGCAACCATACATACCCTGCTAGTCCCTAGCATAAACATAAAACGTAAGATTAGGGCCTAGAGGGGTGCAACATACATGCCCTGCTAGCCCTGGAAGCATAAATTTCTCCGCCCTGATAGAAAGATGAGGACTTAGCAGAAACTAACCACATCTGATGATTAGCGGGTCATACAGTCAGTAGGGCTAGAGTCGCATCAACATCAACCATTAAATACATAAAGTATAGATTAGACTAGAAGCATAACTTACACCTAATTAAAAACTTGATTTTAACGTAATCGTGAACAAACATAATGCATGGGGTCCCTTGTAGAGAAACGTGTTTTAAACATGTATGCAATATAACAATTAACATAATCATGCAACATAATAAAGGTACACTACCATAGAACATTTAAAGAGAGGGTGAGATAAACTACTTACTGTGATCTAGTTATTTCTTATTATTCTTTCTGAATTGATCAGTAGAGCTTTCCCTTTTTAAACTAGAAGGAAATTTGGGCAGCACCTTACCCGAGCTTTTCTCTTTTAGCCTCACAGAACTTCCTCACTCACACTTACTTTTTTACACGATTCTTTGTTACTGAGATTTGTTTGAGAATGGGTTAAATCTTCGGCAAAGAGTCCTATTTATAGTAGTTTTCAACTCTTCTCAGTGTGACAAATCATCGTACATGTGGCTTCTTTAAAATTATTTAGGGTTTAAGGATTCCTCTCAATAAGACACCTAATCTTGGCTAACGTTTGCCCTTACGTCATCATTCTTTGTTTGTATTCAATTTTAGGGTTTTTCTATGTATAATCTATAAGATCGTGGCCAAATTCAACACATAATTCACGCTTCTGTCCAAATCTCGCTCTCTTTGTTCTCAGAATCTCGCTCTCTCCAACTTTCTCGCTGGTTTGGCTCTCGCGACTCCCGCTCTCGCTCTCACTCCCGCGTTCGCTCTCGCTTCCGCGCTCGCTTCTGCTCCCACTCTCTCCCATTGTCTCACTGAGAATCTCGCTCTCTTTACTCTCGCTTTCTCCAATTTTCTCTCCAATCTCGCTCTCTCCACGCTCGCTCTCTTCAATTTTCTCTTCAATCTCGCTAGTATTCACGCGTGGTTGCCTTCACTGCTTGTGGATTCCACTTCCTCTTTTTAACTCTTTCAAATTTTAAGAGTATATGGGTAATTAATTCACCTCCAATTCTTCCAATGAGCAGTGCCCAAACAAAAAGTTATCTACTGCCCGTTGTCTCCTGAATTAGCTAGCGTCCAACTTCTAATTAATTCTCCCTGATTCTGCTCCCTTATTCATTATTTTTGGATAATGAATAAATTTCCTATTTTTCCCCTTCTAAATTTCCACCCCTTTAAATAAAATTTCGTTCTGCTTAATATTGGACATTTAATTTCCTGTATACGTACAAATATGGGTTGTTACACCATAAAATCAAGTTAATTAACAGAAAAGCGAGAATCCTCAAGCAATCAATCAATCAACAGGCATTAAGATTC
This sequence comes from Benincasa hispida, assembly GCF_009727055.1. Classification (NCBI taxonomy): domain Eukaryota; kingdom Viridiplantae; phylum Streptophyta; class Magnoliopsida; order Cucurbitales; family Cucurbitaceae; genus Benincasa; species Benincasa hispida. The sequence continues at coordinate 17,940,341 of NC_052354.1, forward strand.
AAGGCAAAGCTAAGCCAAATAATTGATTTCCATCGTCTAACAGATTAATTAAGCAAGATTTATCTAAGTTAGAAAGTAAACGTTTGCTAATTGGAATCCCAAATTAACACAACAAACTAACTTAGCTCATGCTTCTAGGTGATGACTACCTAACGATTAAAAATTAAGGCCAATCAAAACAATCAATTAAACATGTACAACTAATATATCAAATTACAACTAATATATCAAATTATCTCATACACGAAAATGGAAGAATATACTCAAGATAAATTCTCATAAATTCATAATAAAAACTCACAGAAATACAATATGAGTCTCAATAATTGAATTGGAACCAAACTAAACTAACAAACCTAAGTTAAATTCTTACTCTTTAGCCTCGAATCATGCTCGAATTCAATAAAATTGGCAAAGGGGGAAGAATTTTGACATAATTTTGGTGTAGAAAGGGAGCTAAAACTAGACTGGATAGAGCGACGGCGTTCAAGAATCAGTGTACTCAGGGATGATGTAATCGACTGACCCAAATTATTCTTTTATAAAATTTTCACATCGTTGCAACGCTAGGAAGAGCGTTGCAATGCTGCGGTGCACAATGGCCGAGCATCAGGTAGATGTTGCAGCGCTAGCCTAACGCTGCATTGCATGCGTGCTAAGGCTATGCATCCGTTAAACCACGTAGCATTGCAACACTGCCTATTCTATTCTAGAGCGTTGGAGGGCAGCATTGACGAGCGCCGTGACAATGGCGTTAGGGCATCTCTAGAGCGTTACAACGTTGTCCTGCACCGAGCATTTTGCCTTCTAGCATTGAACTTAGCTTATTGGGAGCGTTGCAATGCTCGGCAGGGCAACATTCTTCACTCCTTCGTCATTTAATCAATTTAGCTCATAACTTCATCATTTTAGGGACTTTTTGTCCCGAATGCTTAATCTGACTGCTTGTACACTCAAATCTTACAAAATGATCAATTTAACCAAATTAAGTAGCTAAAAATCCATGAGTTAAGCGAAAGAAGATAACATATTTCCAGTTCTATCAGATGTAATTCAAAATTCGATTCGAGCTAGTATGAAGCACTTGTTTACCACCTGACAGTCACCACATATACTGTCTTTTGTAGCTTGTACAGAAGGAATGCCTAGTATAGCATTTTTTGACACAACCTTGTGTATATCCCTCATGCTCATATGACTCAACCGATTATGCCCCAAACTTGGTTCTTCTTGACAAGTGAGATGAAACACCTGAGGAGAATCATTAAGAGACCATAAATAACAGTTATCAGAAGAACTTTTATCTGTCATGACAAGTGCTTTGGCATCATCGACAATAATACATCTATCTTTAGTGAAGTTGACATGCAACCCTTGATCACACAATTAGCTGATACTAATAAGATTAGTAGTGGGGTCTTCAACTAATATCACATTACCGAGAGAGGAAGACTAGGAAAGTTAAGTTTGCCTAACAATTTTACCAGTAGCTCCATCCCTCATGTGCCTTAAACTGCCAATGTCGAAAAACCAATCCCCTTTGGCAAAGGACGAGAGAAGTTAGAGCAACATTACACTTATGTTGCACACTATTTCTCCATACTTGTTTCAATTTAGGACTGTAATGAGGCATGTTTATGATAGAAGGAGGAGTCTCAGTCATATTTGAGTATCCATAAGGTTTCCCAAACAGCTGGAAACAGAAAGGTCTTATATGGCCCGTTCATCGATAGTGATGACATATCCACCTTGACTTGTATTGATAATTGATCCTTCGATTTACATTGCTAGTGGAGGCTTCTAGTAGCCCATATGACTCAGAATGCTGAGCTTTTACAAATTCAATCTTTCTTCCCCTTAAACTTGGACTGCTGATTACTCCTGATTCCGCTTTTTGATAAACCAAAACCTGTATTATCACTATCAGATTTTCCCTTTGATAATATTTTGTCTAGAATCTCAGTACTTGAGTTTAGCATTCTAACTGACTTGCACATGGAATCTTTCTCAGCTCTAACATAAGTAAGTTCATGTTTTAGATCTACAATCCTTGACATGAGTCTATGATTGTTAGCCATCAGCAATTCAGTCCTCTTTTTTTAATATCAAGAACTTCCAAGTCATCTTGCCACTTGTTAAAGAGTGTCTAGTAGAGAGGATCAAATAACTTAGAATTATTCTCATTATTTCTGATAGAGTAAACTAACATGCAACAGAAGAAGTCAAAATCAATAATCACTTTAATTACACTAAATTTGAGTTTAAAAACATGCATTGAAACAAAACTTCAGAAGAGGGTTTCAACGAATACAATACCATACAGATCATCTGCTCAAATTGGTTCTTCAAAACGCCAAAGGACCACCACATAGGTCTTCTTTACTATCCTCTAACTTGAATTATGTTGTGAAAACACAGATTGAGCTCATGATGAAGGGAAAAGAAGGATTAAAGAGGAATAACAGATTTTTGTACTTTAGTATCCATGAGAGTTCAAATCTGATCAAATAAAATTAATTTAAGCAAGTTAATCATGCAAGCATCTTAATCTCAGCCTAAAGACACCTCTAGCTACTGATTATGAGTGGGCTAGGGGTTTCAATTGGGTGAAACCACCCCAATTAGAAAAGAAATATTGGCTAATTCCACTCAAAGTGGAATTTTCCATTTTAAAATTCAATTTTTAATTTAATTTTAATTTTCATTAAAATTAAAAATTAAATCAAATCTAATTTTTTATTTCCAAAAATTGAATAATGTTTTATTTAAATAATTAATTAGATAATTTTTATTAATTAATTAATTAATAATTTAAAATCAAATATTAAAATAATCAAACACTTAATTCATACATAAATCCTATTTATGTAAATCAATATTTAAATATTCTAATCTCTCCGATTCTATTTAATTTAAACTAAATTAAACGTTTTAATTATATCGAATATAATTAATCAAACCCTAATTTGATTTTGAACTATTCAAATTCAAAACCCTGATTTCAAAATTGAACATTTCAAATCGGCTAAATACGTTAATCCAAGATATATATTAAGAGCTAGTAGAAGGACTTTATGGACCTACATATCATGAGCTCGAATGATTTGAGATTAATTGGCTAAACTCTTTTGACTAAATTAATCAATATTCATTAACTACCGAGACGCACCACTATAGTTCAATAGTTGCACTTTCCTCTCTATAGATATAATTTGGTTCATTTTAGTCATAATCAATAAGTCGATCCTTCACAAGTCGTTCATATTTACAACTAGGTCAAAACTACCGTTTTACCCCAATAAATACATCTTGCTCCTTAAGCTCCCATTGATCTCCTTTGAAAAATTGGTTTATAATCCAACTTATAAACCATGACCCCTTCGATCATGAGAGAGTGGGGCCCCATTGTTCAAGACCAACAATCAGTGCTTAAGAGAACGACCTAACTACTAACTTTAAAGTGGGTAGAAGTGAATTCCATCTTGCATAACTATGTCCTTAGCTATCTATCCGGTCTTATCCCCAAAATGGGAGGCTTATTGAGTAGTACTGTTGGATTACTCTCACCTATGCAAATCAAAGGATAATCCTAAATAAACGGGGTTCATAGTTAGCTCAGGATTAAAATCGAATTACTCTACGTCATTGAATTTGAAAAATAGTAGTTTTAACAATAAACGATCGTTATAAAGAAAAGTGACTATTCGAGATCCGGTCTTATGAAAATCATTGAATAGGATGCTCTCACTCACATATCTCCATATGAACGATTTTGGGATTACATCATTTGTATCACTATACAAAATGGGTCGCATCCAATAGTGTCATCAGGATGAGATACCTAATCTCATCCTGATACTTATCAACCATTTTGGCTATATACTAAAATTTGATCCTCTATTATGTTGCCACATAAAGTTAAAGTATTCATATTATAGCCATAGATTTGTTTATTGGATTTTTATAAAAAAATGCAATATCAATAACAATTTATTGAATAAAATACTCAATAATACTTTTATTAATAAATAGAATATATGTTAACAATATTTACGAACTGCGAGTTTTAGGACATTCCCAACAATTTCCACTTCACATAAATATATCAAGCTCAGGATTCTCATAAGATGAGGTGTCAGACACAATGTTATTAACAAGAGCCTTGACATCAACTTCAAAGTCACTACTGTTATCAGAATCGTCATCAGATCATGTTAGGACATAACTTCTATTCTGCCGTTTTAGAAAATTATGACACTTAGCTTGAAAGTGACCCTATCCTTCATATTCTATGAACTTCTCCTTCTTTTAGTAGCAGGTCAAGCCAGTCTTCTCAGCTTCTTTTCGAGCATTTTGAGTTTTAGGCTGTTTTGAAGAGATATTTCCTTCATGTCTGAAACTCTGAAAGCTAGGGTTTCCTGTTATTTTGTCAAAATGTTTGAAAACTCGATTAAATTATTTTGAAAGAAGTGATATGGAGTCAGCAAGGGACTCATCAAAATCTCTAATCAAATATATTAGCATGTATGTATTTAACATACAGTTGGATTATGTTTAAGTAATAACCTAAATGGTTGTAGTATATGGATAAGATTGGGTGCCTTATCCTAGTGACACTATGGATAAGGTGCACTTTATAATTATACAATAGTTATAAAGTGTTACCGATGATTTGATTCTAGTTATTCATGTCGAGACATGCGAGTAAGGGTATTTTATATAAAGAGATTGTACAATACCGAACCCCGAAATGATTAATCTCTCTTTATAACACTATTGATTGAAGAGACTAACATTTATAGGATGACCATAGGTGACTCGACCTTAATTCTGAGTGAATTATAAACTACTGTCTATGGGGGCAAGCTTTTGATCAGTATGAATGAGAGTGTCCATATTCGCCGACTCAATAAGCCTATCATTTTGGGATTTGTTCAAGTAAGAAGCTGGAAAAATGGCTACACAAGATAAAATTCACTCATTCCAGTCTTTAGAGTAAGTAAATGAATTGTTCCCTTAACTTCTAACTCCAAGTCTTGAACAATGGGTCACCTCCCTCTCAATTGTCCAAGAGAATTTTGTTTATGGTCATAAACAAATAGCTCATTATAGGATCAGTGGGACTTAATGATAGATGTAATTACAGGGATAAAATGATAATTTTGACCCAGCCGTAGTTACGAGCGAGTTATGAAGGATAGACTTACTATTGATTAGTTATATCCATGAACACAGAAATATATCTATAGTGTGAAAAGTATAGTTGTGGGTCTTTAGTAGAGTGACATGCAGTTAATGAATATTGGTTAATTACTTAAAGAGTTTAACTAATTAATCTTGTATTATTAGAGCTTCTCATATATAGGTTTATAAAGTCCTATTTCTAGCTCAGTTAGGGTAAAATAAGAATCAATTTGGATTAATTTAAATTGTTCAAATTAAATAAGAAAATTAATTGTATAAGATGCAATTAATGTATAAATATATTGTAACATAAAGTTAATTTAGAATACAATTCAAAATTATACTTTATTATATGAGAGAGATAAATATTTTAATAAGTTTTAAATACTATTTATATGAATGAGATGCATATAGAACTCTAAGTTAAAATTAATATGAATATGATTCATATTAAAATATAAATAATATGTATTAGAGTCATATTATAACTATAGGTTAAATTTAATATGAATGAGACTCATACTAAAACTATAGGTTAAGTTTAATGTGAATGAGATTCATACTAAAACTATAGTATATGAGAGGAAATATATTTGAATATGATTCAAATGTGACATTAATTAAATATATAATATTTAGTTACTTGATATTAATTAATTTTTATTAATTAAATTAAATTAAATAATATTTAATTCAATATTAAATTAAGTATCAAAGTTAACTCCCCTACAGTTAGCAAGGGAGTTAACATGAGATTGAGGGGAGTTATCTCCCTTCTCATGTGTGATTCACAATGGGAGTTCTATGATATTAGTGGAATAAGAAAAAAGTTCTTCTGGAAAAACCCAAAAAAAAAAAAAAAAAAAAACTCTCACTCAATTTTCTCTCTATAATACATGTCACACCTTCCCCCAAATTACCTTCTTAACCTAGAAATAATTTATATATACACAACAAGAGATAATTTACAATAGTGTCGGTGATGCACTAAGATAGGCTAGGCGTTCGTAAGTTATAATTCTTATTCTAAATGTGATGTTAAGCTTAAATGTTAGAGTTAAGCTCACGAGGGAGTTAGTGCATTAACCAAAGGTACCTATTGTTATCATAGAGAAAATGTAAGTAGGAGAAGCATATAATCCCTTGGGGAAGTAGCATAAGACACTCTATAGTGTAGAGAGACTAAACGATCGTGGAGCATTAAGTATACGATAGTCATTCAGTTGGTCGTAGCTAAACGATCGTGTGGTATTGTCTATACGATAGGTTGTCATTTACTACATGATCGAGCATGTTGTTTATACAATAGACAACTTACTATCTCTCACTTGCTCGATCGTCTACACAATTGTTGTCCTCCAGGCTCTTCCTCTAACCAAGTTCATACAGAGCCCACAACTCCTGGATTCTCACAATGAGAATACCAAGGTAACCATTGTGGTGGTGTCCTCACTCAACTCGATTGATTTCGAGGATCTGAAGGTCGTTCATTGGGGTCGTGATCATTTTGTTCGTTATGTTTGTGCTGGTTATTGTGTTACACCGGTCGTTGCATTCGAGGGTTGTGTTGCTGTGGACTCTTGGAATCTATTCGAGGGACTTTAAAGAATGGTTCTTCAAAGGTATGGATACTCTATCCATTGACACTCTTAAAGCATGTTGTAATTTCTTATTGTACATGACCTATAAGTTTCTGTTCTTGTACTGAAATCCTCATGTTTGATTTTCTTCAAATTCAATTATATATGATATAATTGATATAATGTATTTGATACATTATTATTTGATTGGAGGAATTAATATAAATTTGATTTATATTAAATGCCATAAAAGAGAAAAAGAACTATGGTTTATATGTTGCATATGATGCAATATTAAAACTATAGTTTATAAATATAATATGATAAGTCAGTTATTGTAATTATTTATAAATTATTAATTATTAGATAATTAATTTTCTTTTTCTCCAATAACTACCTTAGTGGGTGATTTTTTTAGACAGTTTATAGCAATTGTGGGATAAAGTTGAAAAATATTTTTTCATCATTCATCCATGCAAAACAAGTAATCAGATTACTTTCGAGAGACTAAACGATCATATCGAGTTCACTATACATAGTGCCCTTTACTACACAATCGAGTATCAAGTCTATATGATAGACTTCTTCCTTCTATCCAATATTCGATTGTCTAGTCGACCACTTCCTCCTTCCATTCCTCCATCCCTCTACCCAAAATCATACAGAGCCCACAACTCTTAGATTCTCACAGTGAGCATACCAAGGTAACCTTGTGGTGGTGTCATGTTCTGTTTGAGGATCGAGGATCGATTTGTACTCGCTGGTGATCGAGGATTTTCCAGTTGCTTGTTGCGTTCCTATTGTTCGTTACGTTCGTGACTAATTGACGAAATATGTGAAGAAAGGGTTCTTCAAAGGTATTGTTTACTCGATCCCTTGTATGTTTGTTAAGAAGCATGTTCTAATTTATCTTTATGCATAATTGTTTCTATTTGAAATTAAATGTTTATAGTATTTCATAATGGAGTTTGGACCGACCCGCTTTCGCTCACTGGTCCTCTAATTTTAGAATTCCTTCAGTCCAAACATCTCTTGCAGTGAATCCATGATTTCACATGCAGTGAACATGGCTTCATGCTTATTTGCCAAAACTTCAGATAGACTGGCCAGTATGTACGACCTAGCCTTTTCATTTTCCTTGACCCACCTTTCATACGCAACTTGAACATTTCGAAATGCTCCCATGTTAGGTACTTGAGGATATTCCTTAACAAGGATAAACTTCAGGTCATCGATAATCAGCACAGTGTTTATAGTGTTTTTCTAACTAGTGTAATTATCATCGGTTAATTTTTCAGCACTTGGTTTAATGTAGAGCTAGTAATTTTCGAAGATTGTTGAAACCATAAAAATTATTTATATTAGTTATTCTATCTAATTGAAACCAATCAAATTTTAGTAAAATTCTAATGAACTCTATGTGATATCTAATTTTGCAATGATGCTTCAATGAGTCAGGATAAAAGCAATCATAGGGTGATCAGTTACTCCTTCACTAAATTGAGACATTCTCAACTAATTATTACACCAGAATAACTCTTATTCCTATAACAATTAGTCATCATTATTTGCTTAATAATTTCTCATAAGTGCAACCCTTCATTTTAAATTCTAGATTTCCGCACCAATGAGCCAACTGTAAGAAAAAAATCGATTGGAGAAAAAACTAAAGCAATCCTATCCATTTTTGGAGTTTGTGTGAAATTTCATGCAAATGCCTTCCATAGAGAGACACAAACAAAGGTGTCTCGAGGCCGAGCATGGAACTTTACTACAAATCAATGAAGGAGACCATGGGATGTGTTGACACATGTCCCTCTCCCACTTACTATAAACACTCTCTCCATTCATCTTGGTAATGATCTATGCAAACACCATCTTTAGGGGGACACAAGCAAAGGTGCCTCGAGGTCGAGCATAGATCTCACGGTATGAACTACTTAGGAAGAAACATAAAATAAATATGACATATCAAATACATCATTTTCCTCCCACGAATTGTTTTAAACATAGGTTTATTAACTTAAGTAAATCAAGCTAACAATTTAACTAAGTGATTGTTAAATTTGCACGATATAACTTTTATATTGGATAGTTTAACAATAATGATTCTTGTTTATTAAATACTCTAATAAACCTAATCATTTATTGCATATTTATAACATAATTGTCTAATTCACTTTTCAGGTTAGTTCCCAGGTAGGGGTGTTCTGTTTCTGTCAGATTAAATACCCCGACTTTAGACATAATTTTCCTTAGATAAAGGTCCTTTATAGAAAGTTATATTATAAATTAATATTTTATTTATCCAATTTAATCCTATTAAAGAAAACATAAAATATTAACTTATTTCTAATCTCATCAAAAACATTTTAACATAGGTCTATGTAAAATCAATTTTAAACCATTTAAAAATAATTTTAACCTATGTTTGCATACAGCTCTTGATTATAGATTTTAATTCTAATTTATTATTTTATAACATTGATAAAGATCAGTGAAACAATTAAAACCTATAAATATGTATCTAATGATATACATGAAATATAACAATTGTAAATTCTATGTAGTGTCATGCTCATGCATTCCCATTTTCGTTACATAACATAACTCTCATATTATAAAGTAAAGAAAATGATAACATCCATAACAATTATATTTAATATGATGCATGAGCATGCTTAATTAAATCATGCAACTATATAATAATACTTATATTAAAATGATGCATGATTATATGTTCATCCTATGGTGAAATTTTAAACTATATGGTATATAATATAAAAATAAATAAATAAATCACACATCACATGTATAAAATAATTAAACAGCAACTTTGGACCAAAAATTGGCATCCTAAATAATTAATTAAATTAATATAATTTTTATATTAATTTAATTAATTAGAATTAAATTAAATTACAAAATAATTCAAAAATGCAAAAAAATAGAGCAATCCTCGAACACACAATCAACAATTGTCTGGGTGCGTGTGATCCCACTCGAAGCGTAACGACGCTTGCTGACAGCGCCGTTACGCTGTCAGGACTGCAGTTACACTGGGCTAATAGTTGTCGTAGCATAATGTTACCCTCGAGGCAACGTAACAACGCTTAGCCTTCCGTGTTCTAGCGTAAAAGCAGCGTAATTACGCTGCCCATTACGCTCTAACACAGAAGCCTTTTTTTTTTTTTTTTTAACCCGAATTTGCTCCAAATGCCACCAAACTCTTTAGCTACATTAGCAAATAGATAGACACGAATTAACAGACTCGATAGTGAGAAATAAACGCCCAAAACACCGGGCCCTTACAACTTTAAACTCTTTAAAGCAGTAAATGTAATGTCAATTTTTGAAACATCCAAGTGTAAACCCAAGCATACATTCATAATACAGTGTTAATAATCCACCAGTTCTCTGAAATTAAGCTTCAAAACGAAATTCAGGGACATGATTTGACTCTGATACCAATTGAAAGGATTGGATTTGCGAAGTAAAAGCGTACGAACGCCTTGTGTCTCGAATTTCATTTGTAAAACTCAATAAAATAGAGGGACAGAAACATAGGATAAACAACAAGTCCTAAGCACGTCTTTTCTATAGAAATTCAGAGAAGAAAGGGAGATCAAATAGACTAACCTTTGAAGATCTAATCTTCTCAAAATCCTCTTCAATGAGATCACGAACTATGATGTTTCTTCTCTCGAACCCAAACACCACGAATACAACAGTGAGGACACCACCACAACATCACCTTGTTATTCTCAATGTGAGAATCATAAAGAGTTGTGGGCTTATGTTTAATTTTCGTGAAAGGGGAAGGAGTGTTCTTTGAGAGAAGTTCAGAGAGTGAAAATGAAGATGAGTGAGAGATTTTTCTACAGAAAATTTCCTGTTCTCAATTTTATCTACAACTCTCGTTTGATAGGCTACACATATCAAAGAAGTTAATAAGGGAAATATCTCCTCACTGTTTGCAAATAACTCCTTGAAGTTATTTAATTTGAATTTAAAAAAATTTAATTTAATTTAATTATATTAACAAATTAATGTAATTAAACCATATATTATATCTCATATAATATATAACTTATAGTTTATTATATCACATATGATATAACCTATAAATTAAATTATCTCATATAAACTATAGTTTTAATATGAATCAAATTCATATTAATTTTAACTTATAGTTTTTTATATGAATTCATATAAATAATGTTTGATTCATATTCAAATATTTATTTCTCTCGTATAAACTTTATACATACATTATATTAATTGTATCTTATATAATTAATTTCCTTAAATTAATATGAACAATTCAAGTTAATCCAGAATTAATTTGATTCTCAATAATCTTTATTAATCTAACGAGAGGACTTTATGGGCCTACAGATTGAAACTCCATTATACGAGATTAATTAATTAAACTCTTTAATTAAATTAATCTTCATTTATTAATTTTCGGTCACTCCACTAAAGACCGGTAGTTGCCCTCTTCTTACTGTAGATATATTTCTGTTCATTTGATCAATCAACAGTACCTCGACCTTTCACAAATCGCTCGTAAGTATAGTTGAGTCAAAATTACCATTTTACCCCTGTAGTTACATCTAACTCCTTAAGTATCATTGATCCTTCTAATGGGCAATTAGTCATTGTCCAACTATAACTGAACCTTTCTTGGGTCAGTAGAGGGTGTTGCTCCACATTGTCAAGATCTGAAATCAATTCTTATGGGAGCAATCTATCTACTTACCCTAACAACAGGAATGAGTTAATTTCTTCTTGTGTAGTTGTGTTTTCTGCTTCCCAATCAGACGAATCCCCAAAATGGTAGGCATATTAAGTCAGCATATCTAGCCACTCTTACCCATGTAAATGAAAGGACCTCCTTAATAAATAGAAGTTCACAACTCACTCAGGATTAAGGTCAAGTCACCTTTGGTCATCCTGGTGAAGTGTAAGTCTCTTCTAGTAACAGTATTATAAAGAGAGACTCAACATTTTATTGTTTGGTCTTATACAAACTCTTTGTATAGAATACCCCGCTCACATGTCTTCATATAAATGATCATCAGATCATTCGTAACACATTACAACAATTATAACAATTACAAAGTAGGTCGTATCTATATTCTCACCAGGATAAGGTACTCAACCTTATTCATCTACTACATACCATTTTATTACTTGAACATGATCCACATGTATGTCACCACATACACATTAAAGCTACATGGAATAACCTTGGATCTTATTTTATTGGTTTTGGGTTAATGTAACTAAATGTCTAATAAAATAACACTTATTTTATTAAATAAATAATCTGTTTGTACAAATAAAAATTACAAACTACAAGACCACGAAATTTAGGATATCAACCTCAACAATAACAAAAGATAGATTGAATAGATATTGATGGAGAAAAATCAGGAATAATATCTAATTAACATCGTTGACAATCTTTTGCTTGATTCAGGTACAATATTTGGTTTTAATCAAGAATCAGGAATAAGGATGGTTAAAATCTCATAACTCAATATACAATTACACTATATATGTGAACGTAAATTAGTTGATTTCCAAAACCCACTAAGGACAAACTCGAAATACAAAGAAATTAAATCTGAGCACGTGTGGGATACCTGTTTTGTCAAAATTCTGAATAAATTCAAATTTTTCCAAATTTCCAAGTCAACCCTCAAATGTTACTATATACTCCAATTTTCCTCGACAAAAACTATGTAGTGTCATGCTTCATGCATTTCCATTTTCATTACATGACATAAATTCTATGTAGTCATAAAGAACTCAGAAAAGCTAGCACGTGAGATATTCTTCTTTATTAAAGACAGTAGAACCAGCTTCAACAATTGCTTATTTCACAGCGCCTTGATCTTCTAGCCTTTTGCCTGCTTTTCTTAGTCCTTTTCTGCTTGATCGCTCACTCGCCTCCTTAGGTATCAGATTTATATTGAATAACTAAGCATAGTGGTGAAAAGGTGTAGTTACCTGAAAGAAAGGCCAGTGGGTCAAATAGGTCAGGAAGAAAGAGTCTGAAGTCAGGTCGAACAACATACATCTTGGTTGGTTTTACCACCACTAGAGATTGGACATATACTCAATCTTTATTTGGTGGGACAAAAAAGAGAGAATTATTTCATTTCAATGCATGTGTCTGCTAGTATCGTATGTAAGAGAAAGACTGCATTTAGGAGTGATCTTTCCCTCTTCGGTTAAATTCCATGTTTGGCCCTATGGTTTGAGTAAAGTTAGTCGTTTTAAAATTTAGAATTTAGTTCCTATTGTTTGATATAACTCCATATATAGTCTTTATAGTTTGTTAAATCAGTCTCTGCCATAAGGACTATTTATTATGAAGTTTTTATCAAACTACAAGGTGAATTCTAATTATAAACCATAAAATCTAAATTTTAACTTAATCCAAACCATAGAAACTAAATTTAAAATTTTCCTATAAATTATATAATATTACAAACAATAATTATATAATTTTTTTAAACATAAAATATATTCATAAATAAATTAATAATAATTTATTATCAACTAATATTTAATATGTAACTACAACTAGTTTACAATTATTTAAATTATAATTCAATTTCTGAATTTACTATCAAAACACATATCTTAAAACATGAAATACAACTCTATTTCTATCTAATCTCTTATTTTCAAATTTATATTTGCAGATTTTCGACCAGACAGACCCTATTCTTTTGTGTGTGAATTTTGAAAATAAATTTGTTTTGTAAAAAAAACTCATTCACCCACATGCATTGAAAGTTTTTGCCATATGCTACTTTTGGTTTTTTTTATTATACTTTTTTCTGAATTGTCTGAACGGTAAGGGAGGGTTGTAATGGACATTTGAGTCAAATTTTGTGTGTAAATTGAAGCCCATTGTGCTATTGATGTACAAAAGTAGGAAACTTTAGACATTTTGGTAATTACACCTATTTGTTTAGAGCTATGCAAAAAGCCCTTCCATGTTTTACCAAACGTATAAAACAGTTAACATTATCCTAAAACTATTTTTAATCCTCCCAAAATCCCAAATGGACCCAAAGTCAAAAGGCACCCATTATCCCAACACTTACACAACTCGGCCAATGAACTTGAAAAAAACTCTCCACTGTTACTTAACTACAAATTACTTTCTATACAAAACCTTAATTCCCAAGAATTTAAGTATCACCAGTCCTTTTGGGATGGTGACCGAATTTTGGACTCTGTTCTTGATTAGACATCATTATCATCATCGTCCGAATGTAATTCACTGACATTTGCCAAACTGTCTTCAATATCCTCGATCCTTGTTCTCATGAATTCACCGCTAAATCCACGTCCATGTCAGCAAACTGTTCTGCTTCCTCTTCAAGAATATTTAGTTGAAAATGATAGATACTATCCACTGAACTTTTGCAAGTTGAACTCGAAGTTTTTCGATTCATTATTTCACATTTTATTTGCTTCTGAACCCTCCCAAACGTAAGATATCGTCCAGAAAATGCTGGTAGAAAACTGAATAAGAAAATGAATGTCACTCTTTTTACCAGTTTTTCAAGGATTATGAATGCATGAAATGTTGCCATGTTTAAGATGAAACCTAGAAACCATTCATAAAGACAATCCCAAGACATGTAAGGATGTGATGGTCTCAGAATGTACAAATTTATATGGCCAACGCTTGATGATCTCAGAATGCACAGATATAAATAGCTAACACATTTTTATTTTAATGGAAAACTAACGTTCATGAAGAAGATAAAAGATCAAAGTAGAGAGGCACACAATGTAGGTCATTATATCTAGGTGAAAGAACTGATGGTTGAAGTAAAGACACAAGAAACCGACTCCTTAATCTCTCAATCAAGGAGAGCCCTATGGAACTGAAATCCAAAAGAGTTTGTTCCAACTTACGAACAAGAGACAAGAAGAGCTGTAAAAATTTTAGATACAGGCAGAGATCAAAGAAGTAGAACTGTAAAGAGACAGGTCCAAAACAAAGCCAAAAAGATCTTACCAGAATCCAGACTCTACCGACATTCTTACATAAAAGGTGAGGACCGAACAAAACTCTGGAAGGCAAAGAGAGATGGCTTCCCATAGGTTATTAAAGGTGCCTTTATAAGTTAGTTACCATTGGATTGAAACTTTAGTCTTATGAAGGAAATCTACTAAACATCGAATGACTCAATGTCTTTCCCCTACTTTTCTCCATGAAAATATAAAAACCAAGTGAAAGAAGAATGCCTTTCAGGCACCTTTATCCTTATTGGTGCCATGTATCAGCAAAATGCTGAGACACCAGCTCATCCTTTTATGCATTGTTCCATTGCATCTCTTTTCT
This sequence comes from Benincasa hispida, assembly GCF_009727055.1. NCBI lineage: Eukaryota > Viridiplantae > Streptophyta > Magnoliopsida > Cucurbitales > Cucurbitaceae > Benincasa > Benincasa hispida. The sequence goes on from NC_052354.1 coordinate 17,955,485, forward strand.
GGAAAATTATTTTTGAAGCCGGGTGGTCATTTCCATGCTCCAACAATATTTTTGATATTCTTGCATCATTACTGGTCATTCAACCTTTTGGTGGTACTAAAGGCAATTTGATTGGCTCTTTTGCAAACTTTCTTCTGGAATCTTTGGGGCGAGCATAATAGCCACCTTTTCAAAGACTCTTTTTCCTCTTTTGATCGTTTTGCGGAATTTGTTCTTTTTAGTTTCTACTGTTTTTTTTCTTTTCTTTTTTTTTAATGCAAAACTAAGCACCCGTTTCCTCACTTCAGCTTATCTTATTTAATCTCCCATGGGAGACTTTACTGTGATCACATTTTGGTGTTGGGTTTTTCTAAGTATCAATGAAATGTTTCTAATACAAAAAAAAAAAAAAAAAAAAAAAAAAAAAAAATGACAGTGAACGAAGAATCAAACAAAAACCATTCAAGAGTTTTGTAATTAAAATGTACTTCACCAATTTTATTGCTGCTGTGCTACCTTTTTTTACTAAATAAGTTTGGTATTTCGAAGCTAACCTGCTTAGGAAAAAGATTAGAACTAAATTTCTATTGGTTCTATAATTTCTTCTCATCCATAAACATACCTTAAGGCATCTCCTTCAGAATTGCAATCAACAAATGCAAAACCCTTGCAGATTGGTTCCCTAGTCTTTTTGTTTCCAATGACTGCAGGAGTTATATTGATGATTCCAGGAAAGCCTTTAAAAGCCACGATCAGGTCTCTGTGAATGTTCTTTTTTTTTAGGAAGGTTGACAATGCGTACACGAACTCCAGTACTAACAATCTCTGGAGCTGAAGAAATGCACGAAACTCAAGTTAGATCAAATTAGAATAGACAAGTAGAAGTATTAGAATGACAAAAGTTCATTAATCATTAAGCCTTTTACAAGTCTAGAGTGGATTTCATACAACAGTGTGGCTAGTTCAACTGTGTGAGTTATATAATATTTTGAGAGAATGCTTTTGTAATTAGGGAGAGATTTCAATGTGATTATAATAATTTTTCGCATAGTGATATTTTTCTGGTACCTGGTTTCTTTCCAGTTTGGAGTTTTTTCACGTTAAATCTTGTGTTTCCAGTTTTATTGTTTTCTTTTAATTTTTCTGTTATTTTTCTGCACATTCTTGCGGTATGGGAGGTTTTTCCCAATGTTTTAGCAAGAGGTGCAAGAAAACCCTTCTAAGCTATGTTTTGAATTGGTCAACCTCAAGATTTCAAAGAACTATAAAGGTTCCTTGTTTAACTAGGTAAAGTAGAACCGCAATTCAAAATAAATCGATTTGGCTGGAATAAGGAAAACCTGATTTGACATTACAACATCTAAACCGGCCATGATTGAACCCTCAATTTTAGCATAGGCTAACTTTTATAAACCATTGTTGACAGAGTGCAAGAAATCAACGATAGGCATTGGGGCAAATATGAAGCAAGAAATTTGGCGTATTTACTTGTACAGCATTGGGCCCACTTTCGACAATGGGATTCTGCACATTCACCAGTAGAGCAAAACAACTTTTTGGGGGCAAATTGTACCTCAATTGAAGAATAGTGTCATAGCCCATAAACATTTTAGCTAGCTAGGGAAACTTCGACTTACAGAGGGCAGAGTGCCATTCCACATGGTCTTTATCATCCAACTACTACATCAAGAATACCCTGCTAGCCCATCAATGGACACACATAGTGTGTCAAGATTTTGGTTAGATTTGGACAACCGTATGCTTCTTTCTTGGTGACTATGAAGTTCACCAACATCACAAAATTTTACCACTCTCCCAAGTTGAGTTCAGTCACCATTCTCTTACATAAAGACAATGAACCCTCGACATATCTCCACAATGATACAATATTGTCTATTTTGGACATAAATTCTCACAGGTTTGATTTTGGAACCACCCAAAAGGCCTCACACCAATAGAGATAGTTGTCCTCACTTATATACCATGGATCTCTCCCTTTCCAAGGAACTTTGTTTGTACCTAATAATTCTCCCCTCGTCCGTCCCACTCCCTAACCACCAATGAAAGTTTGCTCTAATCTGGACCCAGAGCAAAGCTAGATAAAATACTACCTCAGATCACATTGTAGAATCTACTTGATGTCTACCACTATCGTACCCTTAATCTCCTTCCCTCAAACAAAGATATACTCCTCCTACCAAATCCACTTGATTAGATAAAGCTCTACTTGTTTGCTACATCTCAAGCACTTCTTGTCCGAACAAGAGATTCATCAACAAGACTGCTAATTTTATTTGGAATCTGAGAATATCACTAACATAGCTAGGTTTACTTTAAATCATAGCTATGACACCGTAATTAAGAACAATGAACTTTTCACATATCTCCACAATGGTACGATATTCCTACATTTAATCTATGTGGGCAAATGTCCACACTCACAAAAATAATTTACCAAAAAAACAAAAAGAACTACGAGCTAAACAATAATAAACATTTCAATTCGGCAGCAAGCTGCAGAATCAGGGAATAAAGAGTTACAAAATTGAGAGGGATTGAGACTGACCTACTTTCTCTATGGCATTTCTACTAGTTTTGGACTCAGAAGAAGACTGATTCTAGAGCTTATTGATATTTGCAGTCTGAGCTTCCCTACTCTGCTTCATTTCTTGCAACAATTTGTCTTCAATCGATGTATCATACTCATTCCCTTCTCCAAATCCACGAGGCCTCGCCGCATGCCACTCTCTCGTGTTCTTCAACGGCAAAAGAATTTCATCTTCATCCTCGTCCTGAAAATCATCTTCATCCTCATCAAAAAATTCATCGAACTCAATGTCGGAATCACTCTGTTCAGTGAGGGCAATGCCGCCTTTCCCAGACCTCTTCATGGCAAAAACAGGAAACCCCATTGGTCCTGAGCCATGGACAAGAGACAAACTGAAATGGGGTGGCCGGAATTTTGTCGATTTGGGAGAATTGTAATGCCAACTGTGATGCAGTGACGGCCAAATCGTGCTGAAAGGGCAGTGAAGGGACGGAGAATCAATCATCTCTGCTCCGCTCTGATGAACGATTTTCCTACTGAAGAGGCAGTTTTGCAAGGTGGTTTATCAAATTATATGAATTTCCTTAACTGTGATCATATACTTTTCATAGATTCGTTTAAACGTCTGGTGTCGTGGTGTAGTTGGTTATCACGTCAGTCTAACACACTGAAGGTCTCCGGTTCGAGTCCGGGCGACGCCATTACTTTTCTCTCTGTAATTTTCCTCTTAATTTTTTTTTCTTTTTAACTTTGTTTTTTTCTTTTGATCAATAGTGAATTTACTTTTTGTATTTTTCCTCTTAATCCTTTTTTTTAACTTTGTTTTTTCTTTTAATCAATAGTGAAATTTTCACTTTTTTTTCCATTAGAAGAACTTTCCACCTTATTTAATTATGTGGCATGAACATTTTTCAATAAAAAAAAAAACTTATGACAAAAATGACAATTCCCAATTTTATTATTTAATTATATATAAAGTTTTTTTTATTGATATTTTTTATATTTTTTCCAAATTTGTATGGTACTAACTAGTTGATAACTACGTGTGTTGTACATCTTATATAACTTTTTAATATGATAATGTTATTTGTATCATCTATTCCTTTATTAAAACTAAATAAATGACCTGATTTGTTTCAAAATTTGTCAACCAATATTATATTTAATTAATCATCTTGGTCATTTATTGTTACGAGATTGCTATAATCTTGATGAAGTTATGTGATTTTGAGAACTAAATTGAAGTCATTTTAGTATATAATTCATCTTCAGTTTGATCCTTTAATTTGAACTTTATAAGATGGAGGTCGTTTTTTGCCTTCATATTTTATTTTAACAATATCTTAGGCATTTTATTTCAAATATATGATCCACTCAAATTAGAAGCATCAATTTATTCTCTAGTAGTTTTGGAAAAAACTAAGACCCGTTTAATAACCATTTTATTTTTTTGTTTTTGATTTTTGAAAATTAAGCCTATATCATTTATATTTTTTGTCATGATTTGTATCTTTCTTAAGTATATAATGGTTGATTTCTTAGCCAAATTCCAAAAATAGAAACAATTTTTTTAAAACAATTTTTTTTAGTACTCCAAATTTGGCTTAATTTTTTATAATATTGGTAAAAAGTAGACGAAAAAAAAAAAGAAAATGGTTATGAAATGGGGCCTAAATTACTTGCACAAATGGTTGTTTTATATAAAGAAAACCATAAAATCTTTGAAAAATGCCCCACTAATGTCTCAATTACATAAACAAATAGAGAAAGAATCAAAGGCATAGAAAAAGTATAATGGAACACAATCTAGTTGTGAAGATGATAATTGTCAAAAGATTTTGGTTCTTTTTTTTTTTTCCTTAACTTCCTTCTTTCAATTTGAAAGTTCAAAAGTCTCTTCAATTTTTTGTGCATGGCAAGGCTTAATTATGATAATAATGTTTGTGATTGTAGGGATTAAGTCCCGCGTAACAGAAAAAATCAAATCTGACTCTAATTTAATAATAATAATAATAAAAGTATTGGAAAACAAACCTAGACTATACATTAAAAAAGATAAAAGGAATTCAAAACCTCTGTTGGATATAAACGACATCTCTATTGGGTTTTCTGAGGCGGGATAATGGAATCCCCTCTTCTTGGTTTGGGAGAAAAATGAGAAAAAATGAGAGAGAACTATGTACAAAGGAGAGATTTTTTTTCATTAAAACCACACAATCAAAATGAGAGTCGGGAGAAGATCAGGGAGAAGACTTCCTCTACCCATAAAAAATGGGAGTTACCTATTTAATTTTATTTATTAATTAAAATAAATAAATCTAATTTTAATTTATTTTAATTAATTAAACAATAATAAATTAATTTAATTTAAATTAATTAATTAAATCGAATTTAATTTATAAAAAATTGAATTAAATAATTATTAATAATAAAATTAATTAATAATAATTAAATATCTCCTATAATTAATTCAATGTGTATTAGAATCATATTCTAATACAGCCTTCTCACATAACCTATAGTTTCAATTTAATTAATTTAATTAAATATAATCAACTTAAAATAATTAATTTTTCAATTAATTAATCATTAACTTAAATATCCCATATTTAATTTAACCTTATAATTGAATCAAATTCATTTATCTTTCTCTCATATAATCTATAGTTTTAATGTGCATCTTATGCGCATTATTTTTAACATATAGCTTTAATATGAAATTAATTCATATTACATTTAATATTTAAAACCTTCAAATATATAATTCTCCCATAAGTTAATTTTTAAATCAAAATCAAAAATAAATTTATATCATAAAGTTTAATTAAATTATAAACTTTATATTATAATGTATCTACATATGTTATATTATTTTCCCTCAGTTAATTTGAACAATTCAAATTACTTTAATTTCCTCAATACTTTTTTTATTTTTTGAGCTACCAGTGGGACCTAATGGACTTACAGATTAGAAGCTCCAACGATATGAGATTAATTGGCTAAACTCATTAACCGAGTTAATCAATATTCGTTAACTGTGGGTACACTCCACTATAGACTCACAGTTGCACTCTTCTCACTGTAGATATATTTATGTGTCTACGAATATAGACCAAGAACAGCAAGTTAGTCTTTCATGAGTATTCGTAACACCAACTGGGTTAAATTACTGTTTTGCCCCTGGGTTACTTCTACATCCTTAAGTACTACTGTTCATCTAATAGACAATCTGTTTGTGGTCCAACCAACAAACAGAGAGATCCCTCTCAGGCCAATGAGAAGGCAGGGTCCTATGTTCAAGACTCGAAAACATCACTTAAGGGAAAACTCATGTACTTTCCTAAAGCAGGAAAGGAGTGAATTCCATCTTATGAAATTACGTTCCCAACTATCCACTCGGTTCTCTCTCCAAAATGGTAGGCTTATTGTGTTGGCGAGCTAGCCACTCTCACCCATACAAATCAAAGGATAATCCCTCGTGAACAGGAGTTCATAACTCACTCAGGATTGAGACTAAGTTACCTAGGTCATCCTAGTGAAATAGAAACCTAACTAGTCAACGGTGTTACAGCTAAGGGTTACTATTTCGTGGTCCAGTCTCATGGAACTCATTGCATGGGATACCATCACTTACATGTCTCCTACACGAACATGTTGAATCATTGTGTTTATATCAAATACAAAGTGGGTCGTATCCATAGTGTTACAAGATAAGGCACCCAACCTTGAACAGTGATCCTCGTATGTTTTCGCATACAGCTCAAGACTCATACAACAACCTAAGATGTTAGTTTATTGGATTATAGTTATTTAAGCATGATTAACATAATATAAACATTAACGCTTTATTGAAAAACATCAATAATAATTTATTAATGAACAACCAAAAGTTACATTTACTATCTACGAGTTTTAGGGCATAAAACTCAATAATGATATCATTCAAATCCTTCATTCTTATTTAAGATCTCTCTAATATGTTTTTTTTTAATTGATACCCAAAAACTAAAAATACAACCATTTATCATGGTATAATATGATTTTTGAAGAAAATTTTAAAAATAATATTATAATTTTAAAACATATCTTATAAACATAGTAATACATAAAATAATAATATGGTAAGTTCATAGTTAGCTCAGGATTAAGGTCAAGTTACCTAAGTCATCGCTTTGAAATGTCAGTCTTAAACAATAAACAGCGTTATAAAGTAAGAGTGACTTAATTCTTTGTCCGATCTTATGCAAACTCATTGCATAGGAAGCCACCACTCCTCATGTGAATACATGAACGAATCAGAATCACTTTGTTTGTAGCACTTTACAACAAATTATAACAACTAAAGAGTAGGCTATTTAGGGCAATGAGGAAGAAAGGTTGGGTATCTTTTGCATTGTATTGAGTAGAGCTTTGAAGAGCTTGCAAAGGAATGGGGTCTCGGCTCCCTTGGCAATTTTTCCTAAATAGTGAATACATAAGCTAAGTTCTATTAGTTTCATATTAGACTATATAATATATATTATTATTTGGAAAGAATATCTTATTTGATATTTTCTATACAAAACCTTTCCTGAAGTATAGCTAAGTCCAACTATTTCAACAACATAATTCTCATTTCTGGCAAGAATTTGACTTGAAATGCCAATACACTTGATAGAAGGGCCAAGAATTATATATTACTGATGCATTGTTTAATGTGATGAAATAATGGTGTAGAATGTGATGGTGGAATATGCGTTGTGCATGCAAGTTTTCTCAGCAAGGTCCAAGTATAAATCCTACTGAGTTACTTGGTAAGCCCAAGGTCGAACACAGGGACTAAGAATCCAGTATGCGATGGTAAAATTCGATTACTTTGCGGTAACAAATAAATCAAAGTGTTGGTTGATTTGTTGTTTAAGATATAAAGTTTATGCAGTGGATTTGAGAAAAGAGTTAACTATGCGAAAGATACAATGAGTATGCGGAGGAAGGTCTTTAGTTAGGGTTTCCTAAGAATGCGTTCAAGCTATGCGATCATGCTACACTCATGCGACAGCAATTCATTTCCAATCTAAATGTGATAGCTCCTAGTTTTAGGACGCATGCGATATATGTGATGATGTCTATAGAACTTATTCCTAGGTCTCTACTTCTTGCTTATGCGATGATGAAAGATGCACACAGGTACAAGGTGACCGCATACAATCATATCCTATCTCTAGGGTGCATGCAATGCGTTAATAGCAAACAGAACTTATTCCTAAGCTTCTATCTCTTGATTATGCGGTTCTAATCTGACTCTCCCGAGCCTAGATTCTAATATGAGTTTTCCAAGCCTAGATTCTATCTTTAGACTACCCTTTCAAGTATCTCTAATGGACGAATGATGCATACATAATACAAGATGATCGTATAGAATGAAGATCTCAGGTTATGCTAGCTAAGTTCTTCTCATCCCATTCGATAGATTTAGCTACTCATGCGTAATGTAAAGAGAGTGGACAGATATAAAGATGCAATTTTCATTTTATAAATAGGTTCAGAGTACAAAATGACAATGGAAAATAAGGGTACAGAGCCTGGTAGCAATATCTTGCTTCCCAAGGCTTTTACACTGTGTTATCTCTATTCTGCCCAAAAGATGTTCTTGCTTCCACAGAGTTGGCTCTCTCTCTGGTTTCGATGCTTCTCGACATTCTTCCGGGTTCACCGAGAGGATTTCTCGATGTAATCTCCCTACACTCGCTTCCGCCTCCTAAGTAAAAGAAAACTATGAACAAGGTTAACTTCTATCTATATGGTGAGCTCTCTGGACTGAGCGAACTCCTTCAGTGAAGGTGACTTTCGGTATTTATAGAGCTTCAGGGTGAAGAAATTTTTCTCTCGAATGATTGCACTGATGGGATGTCATTAATTCTCCGTTTGATGCATCAAATATTTGTCACCGAAAAGTGTACTTGCTACAGTATGTCGTTAACGACTTGTCAACTTAATTTGGAATCAACCGTCATCAGCTTTCTGTCCCATCGTGATTTATTAAGCTTTCACCCAGATGTGTCCACCTTGATGCGTCAGCTCTATGCGGCCATCTTCTTGAGCAGATTTTCACAAACGCAAATGATTGCATAGTCTTGCGGTCGTAATCTCTTATGTGCTTGGACGTTAATTTCCTTAGATCGCAATTTCGCCTTGCGTCAATGCATTTTAATGCGATGGATGCATGCGATCGCAATGTTGCAAACTTAATGCTTTTGGACGCAATATTATATATTTTTACCGCCGCAATCCTGCATTGTTTTATATCTTTGCGCTGTAATAAAGTGCATTTCTGCCCGTTATCAATTACAAAATTCATAAAAGGCCCTCTAACTGAACCAATTTGATTTGTATAATCACCATCCAGAAAATGAAGTTTATGCATTTCAATCACATTTTATATGAGTTTTCTAGGTTAAAGTTCTTACGTTCTTAGTTTCAGAAAATAACCACTCCTTTAGTTCCCTTCTTTTGAAACCAAAGCTGGTTTATTTCCATATTTTGAGTACACGTCAATTAAGACAGCCTTTTCTTTTATCCTTAACCTGCATTATTCATTAATATAGAAACCAGATTAAGTTAGTTTCTCAAAGCGTAAAATGTAAAATCATGTTCTAAACAATCACTTGAAGCTGAAGAAACTCGATTTACAAGATCCATGAGCAGAAGCAGATCGTCCAAATCCCATTTCGATTGAAAACAAATGTTTACAATAAATAGTACAGATTATGCATCATAATAAAAATTACAGCATGCCTTTGAACAACAAAAAGGGTTCAGGTGATTATACCTTTTAAGAACTCTTATTCATGTAAATCTCTCGAATTATCACGAACTATTCGAACAGTCATGAACTCTCCAAACAACAACAAGAACGAACCAAAAGAGGAAGACATAACCACTTGGTGACCTCGGTATTCTCAGGATGAGAACCCAAGAGTGGTAGGCTCTGACTATTTTGGTTAGGAAGGAGTTTAGAAGTTTGGAGAAGGAAGACGATTAAGGAAGAAGAAGACTATTATATAGCAAGATCATTCAACCGTGTAGACAGTGAGCCTATTGTATATGCTCTCTCAATCTATCACATAGATTCTCCACAATTCATGTGTGTCTGATATGAAATAATAAAATCATATTTTATTTATTCCATTTTTCCAAAAACCAACTAACCTCCCACTAAGGTGGTTAGAGAGAAAAATGGATTAATTATCCAAATAATTAATAATATAAATAAATATGATAATTAACTTATCATATTATTATTTATAACCTATAGTTTTAATATTGAATCATATACAATATAAACTATAGTTTTTTTTCTCTATTTTATGGTATTTAATATAAATCATATTTATATTAAATTTAACAACTATGAATCTCATTCATAGAAAATATATTTGAATCATGTTGAAATATTTATTCTTCCAATTAAACTATAATGTATCAAATACATTATGTCAATTATATCATATATAATTTAATTAATTTAATTATATCGCACATAATTATTCCCTCTTATTAATTTGAACAATTCAAATTAACCCAAAAACTGATTCTCAACTAATCCTTTTTGAGCTACCAATGGGACCTTATGGACCCGTAGCTTGAAGCTCCAACGGTACGTGAATAATTAATTAAACTTTTTAATTACATTATCCACCATCTGTTAACTATCAGGCACTCCACTAAAAACTGACAGTTGCACTCTTCACATTACAGATATATTTCTGTGTCCATTGGATATAACCAATCAACAGTACGATGACCCTTCTCAAATTGCTCGTAAGTACAGCTAGGCTAAATCCCCATTTTCCCCTATAGTTACCTTTAACTCCTTAAGTACCACTGATTCCTCTAATAAATAATAGATCATAGCCCCACTATGACTAAACCTCTCTCAAGCCAAAAGAGGGTGTGGCGCTACATTGTTCAAGATCCGGAATCAGTCTTTAAGGGAGCAATTTATCTATTTACCCTTGCTTCGGGGAAGGAGTGAATTCTATCTTATGTAGCTGAGTTTCCAGCTCCCCAATCAGACGAATTCCCAAAATGATAGACTTGTTGAGTCAGCGATCTGGCGATCTCACCCATAAAATCAAAGGACCACCCTCATAGGCAGGAGTTCACAACTCACTCAAGATTAAGGTCATGTTACTATGATATCCTAGTGAAATGAAAAGTCTCTATTATGAACGGGATTTCGTGGTCTGGTCTTAATCAACTCCTTTGTAAAAATATCCTTGCTCGCATGTCTAAATACATGAATGATCAGGATCAGTCATTTGTAACACTTTACAATATTTGTAACACCAATCATAGATGTCACCAAGATAAGGTACCCAACTTTTATCCATATACTACAGACCATTTAGGTATCACTTAAACATGATTCCATATGTATGTCTCCACATACATGTTTACAGTTACAACGATAACTTTGAATGTTAGTTCATTGGTTTATGGTTAATGCAACTAAAATATTCATATATTTCATAGACAAAGTGAATAAAAATTCATAAAGTATTATTAATCACATATATTGTTTGTTCAACAAGGTTTACAAACTTAGACCTACGAGATTTAAGAACATCAACCCTAACAATCTCCCACTTGTCCTAAAAGCTAGTTGGGTGTACAAGATAATCAAATTACAAGTATACAAAACAATAAATTGGGGCATAACATGCCTAGTACAAGATCTCCCACTTGCGCTAGTCTAGTCGTGGTCTGTCCCATAGGCCATACTCTGCAGGTGACCCTCAAATACTATAGCCATCAGGGACTTCGTAAACAGATCAGCAACATTGTGCTCCAAAGCGTAGACAATCACGTCCCCTCGATGCAACATCTCTCGAATGAGATGATACTTCCGCTCTATGTGCTTGTTTGCGCTTATGACTCCTAGGCTCACGAAAATTAGCCACAACACCACTATTACCATAAATAAAGTGTGATGGGCTTTGACATGTCTAGAACAACTTCCAGATCAGTCAGGAATTTTTGAGCCAAACGGCCTTCTTAGCAGCTTCACAAGCACTACATACTCAGCCTCCATGGTGGAGTCCGTGAACTGGCACCCCTGCTTGGTGTTTCTCCATACTCCACCCCCTCCGTTAAGAGTGAACATTGATCCTGAAGTGGATTTTCGATAATCCCTATCAGTCTGAAAATTAGAATCCATGTATCCTATAAGGATCAAATCCTTAAAACTATACACAAGCATGTAGTCCCTCGTTCTCCGTAGATACTTGAGGATGTTCTTAACGATTGTCCAGTGGTCATATCCTGGATTAGACTAATATTTACTAACTATCCCCACTGCATAGCAAATGTCAGGTATGGTACATAACATCGCATACATCATACTGCCCACGGTAGATGCATAGGGGACCCGTCTCATATCCTCAACCTCTTGAGGTGTCTTAAGACACTGTTCCTTATAAAAAGTAACTTCATGCCTGAAAGGCAATAGATCCCTCTTGGAGTCCCACATCGAATACTTGCTCAACATCTTGTCAATATACGATGTCTGAGACAGTGCTACCATTTTGTTCTATCTCGAAAGATCTTAATACCAAGAACAAACTGAGCCTCTCCCAAATCTTTCATTTGAAATTGGGTTGCTAGAAATTTCTTAACTGTAGTCAGTAAACCTACATCATTCCCAATGAGTATGATATCATCTATATACAACATTAGGAAAGCTACTGAACTGTTGATGATCTTCTTGTAGACACAAGGCTCATCAACGTTTTGATCAAAGGTATAAGATTCGATTGCAGTATCAAATCTTATATTTCAAGATCGAGATGCATGTTTCAGTCCATAAATAGACCGATTAAGCTTGTAAACCTTTTGCTCTTGACCTTGGACTATGAATCCCTCGAATTGCACCATATAAATGGAAAAAGAATCTCATCTTCATCCTCGTCCTAAAAATCATCCTCATCCTCATTGAAAAATTCATCAACTCAATGTCGGAATCACTTTGTTCAGTAAGGGCAATGCTGCCTTTCCTAGACCTTTTCATGGCAAAAACAGGAGACCTCATTGGTCCAGAGCCATAGACAAGAGACAAACTAAAATAGGGTGGCTGGAATTTTGTCAAATTGGGAGAATTGTAATGGCAACTGTGTTGCACTGACGGCCAAATCGTGACAACTGCTCCATTTTGATAAACGATTTTCCCACTGAAGATGAAGATAAGAGGCAGTTTTGCAAGGTGGTTTATGAAAAATATCTTTCTCTTTATGTGATCATATTAATTATTAAAGATTCAAATGAACATCTGGTGTTGTGGTGTAGTTGGTTATCACGTCAGTCTAACACACTGAAGGTCTCCGGTTTAAGTTCGGGCAATGCCCTAATTTTGTGCTATTTTATTAATACTTTTTATATTTTTCCCAAATTTATGTGATACTAGCTAGTTGATAACTATGTGTGTTGCACATATTCGTATAACTTTTTAGTATATAAATGTTTATTTGTATCATCTATTCCCTAATCAAAACAAAATAAATGGCATGATTTGTCTAAAAATTTATCAATTAATATTCTATTTAATTGATCATCTTGATCATTTATTGTTACGAGATTGTTGTAATCTTGATGGAGTTTTGTGATTTTGAGAACTAAATTGAAGTCATTTAAGTATATAGTTCATCTTCAATTTGTTCTCTTAATTTGAACTTTATATAATGGATGTCATTTTTTGCCTTCATATTTTATTGTAACAACACCTTATTCATTTTATTTCATATATATGATCCACTCAAACTAGAAACATCAATTTATTCTCTAGTCGTTTAGAAAAAACCAAGACCCCGTTTATTCACCATTTTGTTTTTTGTTTTTATTTTTTTTAAAAAATTAAGTCTATATTATCCACATTTTTTGTCATGATTTACATCTTTCTTAAGTATAATGGTTGATTTCTTAGCCAAATTCCAATATATATATATATATATATTTTTAAAGCTAAATTTTTTAGTTCTCAAAATTTAGTTTAGTTTTTTAAATCATCGGTATAAAGTAAACAATAAATGAAGAAAATTGGAGAGGGAAGTAGTGTCCATAAACTTTATTTTTAAAACCAAAACAAAAAATAAGTTACCAAACGGAGCTTAAATTACTTGTCACAAATGGTTTTTTTTATCTATAGAAAACCATCAAATCTTTGAAAAATGCCCTACTAATGTCTCAATTATATAAATAAATAGAGTGAGAATTAAAGGCATAGAAAAGTATAATGGAACACAATCTAGTTGTGATGATGATGATAATTGTGAAAAGATTTTAGTTTTTCTTCCCTTAACTTCTCTCTTTCAATTTGAAAGTTCAAAAATTTATTCAGAGTTTTGTCATGGCAAAGCTTAATTATGATAATAATGTTTGTGATATCATTCAAGTCCTTCATTCTTATTTAAGATCTCTCTAATATGTTTTTTTTTTTCTAAATTAATACCCAAAAACTAAAAATAAAATCATTTATTAACACATGGTATAATATGATTGTTGAAGAAAATTTTAAATATAATATTATAACTTTAAAACATCTCTCATAAACATAGTAATACATAAAACAATAATAAGATGAATAACCATCTTATTTAAAAATTATATAAAAATAAAATATGGTTAGCAACTAACTCTTTTTTAGTTCAATATGGTAGGAGATTCGAACCACGGATCTTTTGGTCATTAACACATCCGTATGTTCGGTTAATAGTAACTGGTGAATACTCTAGAATAATAATGTAAATCTTTTAATATAACTATAGGGTTAATATATAAGTTTATTTCATGAACTTTTTGGTTGTGTTTATTAGGTGTTTGAACTTTAATAAATCCACGAATTTTTAATTTTATGTCAAATAAGTGCTTGAACTTCAAAAAGTATGTATAATAGATCTCTAAAATTTAAATTTTGTGTACAATATAGTAGATAACTAAATTTTCAATTTTGTATTTAATAAATATTTCATTTCTTCAATTTGTTTTAAATTTCATGATCCACACTATAGATGTAAAATTGAAATTTTCAGGAATTTGTTAAACAAAATTTAAAATTTTATATAATAGATTGGTTAATTTCAAAAGAAATTGTATATGTGAGAAACCCCAATATATACAAAATTAAAAGTATCTTTTATACCAGGTGAGCTCAATTTTGAAGGTTCAATGATTACAACATTATTAAGAATTGTAGAAACCATGAAACGACCCTAAAACTAATTGTCATTTGTTGTCCTTGTCTTGTTTAAGGAAATTAAATGTGTCTCCATGACAATATCCTTAACATGTAGTAATAATTAGGACCAAATCGTTACTTTTATGAACGTTTAGGGATTAAAAGTGATTTTTAACCTAATAATATTTAATAAAAGAACATAAATACAAAATATTCAAATTAAAAAAAAACATAAAAATAAAATTCTCTCACAATCTTATTTTAGGGAAGTTTTGTAACGACAAGATCCTTACATAATAAGGTCCGACCGCTACGACATGCATACTTAGATTTTTCTATCATGGGATACATTTTAGTAAAAAATTCAAAAGAACACGTCTAAATTTTATGAATTAAGTAGCAAAACTATACAAAAGTCTATTTTATAAAACACCAGGATTCTTAAACATTAACGTAGTGGAACAAAATGCCTATATGACCAAAATAGTGAGTTTGATGGTTGGCCCCTTGAGCAACGTCCAGCCATACCACCTACGCTGTGTCCTTACTTACAAAGGCTATAAAATAGGATGAGTATATAATATACCTAGTAAGTAGTTCTTACTTAAGATAGTGACCAAATGCACAGTCACATGCAACATGTCATGAAAACATATGATTATGACCCAAAACATAAACTTATAGTAACATGTGGTGGTCGGTTATGCTTCCAACGTAAGTTCCTCCTGTTGGGGTTGATGCCCTAAAGTCTCGTGTCCTGTAGTTTGTAAACGGTCTGTACGAACGCTTGTGTTGTATAATATATGATATTTACTTCACATCTTGATTTTGATAAGTTGTTTGTTTTAATTTGCTTTACCACAAACCAATAAACATAAAATCCCTGGTTATTTGTATGTAACTTAAGCATGTATGTGGTGACATACAAATGGATCATGTCTTAAGTGATAACCAAAATGGTCTGTAGTATATGGATATAGGAGGGAAACCTTATCCTGGTAATGCTATGGATGCAGCCCGCTTTGTGGAATGGTCACAAGTGTTGTGACTTGTCACAGATGGTCTGATGCTGATCATTCATGTAGGGGACATGCAAGCGGGGGCGTCCTATATAGAGAGTTTGTATAAGATCTGACCACGAAGTGTTAACGTCTCATTATATAACACCGTGCATGACAAATACTTCACTTCACTAGGATGACCATAGGTAACATGACCTCAATTCTGAGTGAGTTGGGAGTTTCTATCATTGAGGGTGATCCTTTGATTTGTATGGGTGCGAGTGGCCAGGTCGTCGATTCAAACCTACCATTTTGGGGATTCGTCTAATTTGGGAGCTAGGAACTCAGCTACACAAGATGGAATTCACTCCTTCCTCGAAGCAGGGACAAGTAGATAGATAGTTTCCTTAAGGGCTGATTCTAAGGCTTGAACGATGTAGCGCCATACACCGTTCATGGTGTTCGGGGTGTTCGTGACCTTGGCGATCGCTTGGTTCGAGTGATTGTGCAGTGGTAGTGGACATGTTGGACGAGCGTTCATGTGTTGCTGTGTTGCTGTGATCGAGCGTTCATGATCAATGAGCTTTAAGATGAGTTTGGAAAAATGTGTTACTCTTGTCCTTGATCATTTGTATAGCATGCTGTAATTATGTATTTTGCATAACTATATGTTTCCATTTGTGATTGTAATGTAAAGTTCATATACGATTGTAATTTGGAATTATCTTTCCTCTACTCATGGAAATTCTCATGTTCGATTTCCTTCAAGGTGAGATAAACTACTTACCTTTACTGCAATCCTATTATTTCTTATGGTTTGGTCTTGAAATGATTTGATTTTTTTTTTCTTTCCAACAAAGTGCCCCACTTCTCTATTTATAGGGAAGTTTAACCGATCTCTTTTTTTTTTTTTATTATGTTATCTCTTTTTATATATATTTATCTTCTCTATTTTTTATCTTCTCTTTTTTTATATATATTTAATCTTCTTTATATTTGTCTTCATTTTTTCTTTCTTTTTTTCTTTTTTTCTTTTATAATAATCTTTTTTATGTTTATCTTCTCTATATATTTATCTTTTTCTTTTTCTTTTGAATGTTTATCTTCTTTTATATTTATATTTTTTTATATTTATCTTCGTTTATATTTATTCCTCTTATGTTTATCTTTTGTTATATTTATCTTTTTCTTTCTTTTTTTTAATGTTATTTTCTTTATATTTATTTTTTCTCTTTTTTTTTAATATTTTTTTTTTTATATTTATCTTTTCTTCTTCTTTATTTTATATTATCTTTTTTTTTAATGTTACCTTCTTCTTCTTCCTTTTTCTTTCTTTTTTATGTTTTCTTCTTTTTATTTTTTTTTTAAATGTTTAACTTCTTTTATATTTATCTTTTTTTTAAAAAAAAAAATCATTATTATCTTAAATCTTCTACATAATATTATTTATTATTATTATTATTATTTCTATTTTTATCTTCTTTAAAATATTCTTATATTGTCATTATTATATTTTCTAGATTTTTTTCCTTACTTGGATATTTGCTTAATTTTTAAATCAATATTATGTTTGTTAGTTATTTAATGACTGATAAGATTTATAGGTCAAATTTTAAACTTAGTGACTTAAACTTAGAATTTGTTTAATAATAACTAGATTTAATCTTGAACTTTAATTAACATTCATTATTTAATTTCCTATAATGTTTGTATACAACTTGAGTTGTTACATTCTTCTCCCTTAAGAACTTTTGTCCTTGAAAGTTTCTTGGTCCCTAAATAGACAAGGGTATGTGGTTCTCATTTCCTCTTTTCGTTCCCATGTTGCTTCTTTTACTCGCTGATTCCTCCAAAGAACTTTTACTAATTTCTCGATTATGAAGTGACTTCTTTTCTCTTGCTAGGATGCAAACTGGAGTCTCTTCATATTCCAAGTTTTCACTTATTTGTAGGGGTTCATAGTTTACTACATGTGATGGATTAGGCACATATTTTCAAAGCATAGATACATGAAAGACATTATGTATTGTAGAAAGGGTTGGTGGTACTGCCAATCGATAAGTTACTTGGCCAACGCTCTAATATTTCAAAAAGTCCAATAAAGTGGGGGCTAAGTTTGCCTTTTCGTCCGAAACATATAATGCCTTTTATTGGTGCTACCTTTAGAAATACGTGATCTCCTATTTTGAATTTCAGCTCTTTTCGTCAATTGTCAGCATAACTCTTTTGTCTGCTTTGAGTTGTTCGCATTCTTTCCCGAATTAACTTAATTACCTCCGTTGTTTATTGCACCAACTTAGGTCCCAATAGTGTTCGCTCCCCTACTTCATCCCAATGTACTGGGGATTTTCACTTCTTTCCATATAGGGCTTCAAAGGGAGTCATACCAATCGTTGCCTAATGATTATTATTATAGGAAAACTCTATAAGGTGGAGTTGTAAATCCCACGCTCCAGTAAAATCCAAAGCACATGCCCTCAACATGTCTTCTAGGATCTTATTAACTCGTTCTATTTGGCCATCAGTTTGTGCATGGAAAGTTGTACTGAAATTTAGTTGGGTGCCCTGCTTTCTACAAACTCTTTCAGAACTTGGAAACAAAACGAGGGTCCCAGTCCAAAACAATTGATACTGGGACTCCATGTAACCAGATGATCTCTTTTAAGTACATTTGAGCCAGTGCTTCCATAGTGTAAGTAGTATTGCAGGGTAGGAAATGGGCCGACTTGGTGAATCGATCCACAATCACCCAAATCATGTTGTGGCCTTTAACAGTTCTCGGGATTACTGAGATGAAGTCCTTGGAAATATGCTCCCATTTCCATTCTGGAACATTTAAAGGCTGGAGGAGTCTTTGTGTCATTGCCTTAGAGCTTTCACCTGTTGACAAACCAAACATACTTACATAGTCGGCTATGTCCCTTTTCATGTTATGCCACCAATAATGAGCTTTCAAGTCTTTATACATCTTGGTACTCCGAGGATGTATTGAAAAGCATGACATGTGGGCTTCCTTCAATAGTTCTTTCTTGATTTCTTCATCATCTGGTACACATAGACGCCCACGGTAGAGGAATGCAAAGTCTGGGGCTGTAGAGAATTCACTAGTTTCTCTAATCTCTGATTGCAGTTGTTTGTTTAGGTATTTATCTGTTTATTGTGCATCAATTATCGTTTGCCTTAAGTAGGACTTGCAGTTAGTTATACTATTCGGGTTGTGATGGTTTCTGGTATTAGTGAGATCTCAGCTCTTTCTAGGTCATCCATTATGTGTTTGAAGATGGTACTCAGAGCTGCCGAGCTAACTTTCAGCTAAGAGCATCAGTCACAATGTTAGCTTTTCCTGTATGATAGAGGATCTCACAGTCATAGTCTTTGACCAATTCTAGCCATCTTCTTTGCCTCATATTTAACTCCTTCTAGGTAAAGAAGTACCTAAAGCGAAAACTACTGTTGCTAACCCCAAGTCATGGACAAGGTAGTTTTGTTCATAAGGTTTAAGTTGTCTTGAAGCATATGCTATTACTTTATCGTGCTGCATCAAGACAAACCAAGCCCCTTCTTCGATGCGTCACTGTAGACAGTTCAACCCCCTGATCCGTCAGGTATAGTGAGAATAGAGGTTGTGGTCAATCTTTCTTTTAGTTCCTAGAAGCTTTGTTCACATGCTTGGTTCGAAACAAAAGGATTATTCTTCTTGTGAGGTTAGTTAAGGGTAATGCTATACTTGAGAAATTCTTCACAAATCGTCTATAATATCCTACTAATCCAAGAAAGTTTCGCACATTACTGACCGTTGTTGGGCAAGGTCACTTGCTAACTGTTTCAATCTTAGCAGGATCCATTGAGATTTCTTCTTGTTTTACAATATGCCCTCGGTAGGCAACTTATTGCACCCAAAACTCACACTTGGAGAATTTGGCATACAATTTATTTGTTCTCAATGTAGAAAGGACATCCCTAAGATGTTTTCCATGTTCTGCCTAAGGCTTGGAATATACCAGGATATCATCTATGAACACAATTACGAAGTTATCAAGATAGTCCTTAAAAATTCTATTCATCAAATCCATGAAGGCTATTGGGGCATTAGTTAATCCAAAGAGCATCACAATGAATTCATAATGCCCATATCTTGTTCGAAAAGTAGTATTAGAAATATCAGATTCCTTGATTCGTAGTTAATGATATCCAGATCGTAAGTTTATTTTGGAGAATACTGAGGCTCCTTGTAATTGGTCAAATAAATCATCAATGTGGTGGAGTGGGTATTTATTCTTTATTGTCAACTTCTTTAACTCTCGATAATCTATATATAAACGCATTGATCCATCCTTTTTCTTAATCAATAAGACAGATACCCCCCATGGAGACACGCTAAGGCATATAAATCCCCTATCTAACAATTCTTGTAATTGTATTTGAGTTCTTTTAACTCTGCATGCGCCATTCTATATGGTGCTTTAGATATTGGTTCAGCTCCGGGAATTAGGTCTATACAAAATTCTATTTCTCAACTAGGTGGCACACTTGGAAGCTCTTCTGGAAATACATATTCAAACTCTCTTATTATAGGAATGGCCTTAAATTCATCCTTTTGGTTTCGTAAATCCACCATGCTCGCTAGATATACCCAAGCCCCATGGTTGAGGAAATGCTTAGTTTTTAAGGCTTAAATTATTCTTGGGACTGATTGTATATTAGAACTCTTAAATTTAAATTTGGTTCCTGTTGGAAAGGTGAATATGACCCCTTTATTATGGCAATCTATGCTTGCATAGTTTGCTGCTAATCAGTTCATACCTAGTATTATGTCAAAATCACTTATGTCTAGGATGATAAGAGTCACCCCTAGTTTATGTCCTGATACTGGCAATTCACACTTTTCTACTACTGAGTGGGCCAACATAAATACTCCGGCAGGAGTAGCTACGGATAGAATGTAGCCTAAGGGCTTTATGTTAGTTGAGCATGTTTTGCAAATATTATAGAGATGAATGAATGACTAGAGCCCGAATCAAATAAAGTGAAGGCATGATACCCAAGGATGGGTAATATACCCGTAACAACTGTATCTTGGTTCTCTGCCTCTTGACATGTAACAGCAAACACCCGTCCTTTCTATTGTTGGGTAACCTTGTTATTGGTAGGCTGGGTGGTCTAAGCGGTTGATACTTCGGTGACGAGCTTTGGGAAGCATTTGCATAGTGACCTGTCTGGCCACAATGTAAACATACTCTTAAGTTTCGAAGACATTGCCCCTGATGGTATTTTCCATAATTTTCACACTTAGGATATGAGAAAATTTGGTTCATCTATTGTGATTGTACATCCTGAGTGCCTGGGTAGTTTTAGTTTGCCATTATGAACATTGGAAGCTTTGTTGGTTGAATTCCTCTTTTGATTTGGCATTAATCCTCATTCAGGAATTAAGGTTTTGGCAGCGAGATTTACTCCCATGAGTAAGACCAACTCGAGGGCAAGTGCATACTCTTTGTGTCAGAAGGCAGTGACCGTGCCTCGAATGCCTTTTCTTAATCCCTAGATAAACCCTTCCACCTCCTCTTCTGTGTCTACTAGTCGGGGAGCAAAATGAGACAAGTAATCGAACTTCCATTCATACTCCACCATCGACATGTTCCCTTGACGAAGATTAAGAAATTCCACTTCCTTCAGGTATCTTACTGTCAATGGGAAATACTTGTTGTAAAAAGCCTGACTAAATTGCTACCACGAGATCGAACCCTTGATTGTTCTTTGTGTGGATTCCCAGTAAAACTTTGCATCACCTCTTAGCATGAAGGTGGCATAATTTATATTCTGTTCTTCTGGGATGTTCATGTGGCGGAAAATAGTTTCTATTTCTATTATCCAATTCTATGCTATAGTTGGATCCACGGGTGATTCGTCAAATATTGAAGGATTAAACTTCCTGAATTCTCGAATGATTTTCAAGTCATTTGTATCATTGATTATTGGTGCAGTTAACGAGGTTATGCTTCCATTATCCATATTTTGTATTAGTATTTGTAGTACTTCTGGTGTAAGTAACACATAAGGCATTTGTCCATGTCCTAGATTTTGATCCCCTGTGGGTTCATTTCGAGATCTGCCTTGTCGTGTTGGAACTTGTTGTGGTGCCATCTGGTACAAACATTCTTTCATAACAAGAAATCTAATCCTACATTTTTATTTATTTATTTATTTACTTATACTTATGTTTACTAAATTATTTACTAAATTACTTATTTGAAAATTTCACTTACCAGCGTATTTAGCATAACTATTGGCATCACTTAACAGACCGAACCATCAAACACCACAACTCTTCTAATACAATAGAGTCTATTTGGCCCAAATGCTCTGATACCAAACTGTAACGATTAGATCCTTACATAATAAGGTCTGACCGCTACGATATGCATACTTAGATTTTCTATCATGGGATGCGCTTTGGTAAAAATTTCAAAAGAACAGTTCTAAATTTTATGAATTAAGTAGCAAAACTATACAAAAGTTTATTTTACAAAACACCAGCATCCTTAAACATTAGCGTAGTGGAACAAAATACCTTATGACCAAAATAGTCAATTTGATGGTTGGCCCCTTGAGCGACGTCCAGTCATGCCACCTCCGCTATGTCCTTACTTACAAAATCTATAAAATAGGATGAGTATATAATATACCCAGTAAGTAGTTCTCACTTAAGGTAGTGACCAAATGTCTCACATGCAACATGTCATGAAAACATATGATTGGGATCCAAAACATAAACTTATAATAACATGAGGTGGAGGTTATGCTTCCAACGTAAGTTCCTCCGCTCTAGTAGAAAGATGAGGACCTAAGCGAAAACTAACCCATCTGATGATTAGCGGGTCATGCAATCAGTAAAACCAGAGTCGCGTCTAACATCAACCATTAGCATAAACGTAAGACTAGACTAGAGGGGTGCAACCAAAGGCTGGCAATGGGGCCGGACCGGAGCAGGGGGGCATCCCCCGTCCCCGGCCTCGTGGAGGAAATTATCCCCCATCCCCACCCCCGTCCCCACCATTTGAAGGTGAGGATTCCCCATTTGTTTAATTAAAATTTTATTAGTCCACAAAAAATCCATTAAATAAGTTTATCGAATTTCTTGTTTTTTTTTAATTCTAGTGATTTTATTTAAATTTTGACTAATGCACAACGAATGAACAAAAAACAATAGACTATTCTATGAAATAAACATAATTGACAATTAATTGACAATCAATTGACAATTTAAAAAGCTAATAAATCTATTAAATAAATTTACAATTTAAAATTCAATAAAGTTTGAATAAGGAAGTCAATTAAAGGCAAACATCTTATACATTCAAATAAGTTTACAACTTAAAATTCAATAAAGCTCGTCCTTCTCTCTTCAACGACTTCACAATCAAATCTTTCACCTTTCTTGGCATCATCTTATCCTTAGTTGTATTCATTCCTACATTTAAAATGTAATAAACAAATAATGTCACAAAAAAAAAAAAAAACTAGACCACAAATAATGTTAATCCTTGAGCATACCTTAGTTACCATGCCATCTTCATCAAAATCATCTGCATCTTCTAAAACAGTTGCTAAATGTGTAACCATTTCTTCAGACTTGGACTTCATTTTCAAAGCATTCAAACATATTCAAAACATTCAACCCCAAAATTGAAAGCATTCAAATTTCAAACATACACAAACATATTTTCCAAATATATTCAAGTCTAAAATTCAAAAAATTCAAATATTAAATATACACGAACATATTTTTCAAACATATTCAAGCCTAAAATTCAAAACATTCAAATATCAAATAGACACGAACATATTTTTCAAACATATTCAAGCCTAAAATTCAAAACATTCAAATATAAAACATACACAAACATATTTTCCAAATATATTCAAGTCTAAAATTCAAAAAATTCAAATATTAAATATACACGAACATATTTTTCAAACATATTCAAGCCTAAAATTCAAAACATTCAAATATCAAATAGACACGAACATATTTTTCAAACATATTCAAGCCTAAAATTCAAAACATTCAAATATAAAACATACACAAACATATTTTTCAAATATATTATTTATTAATTTCAAGCATACTTTTCAAAAATATCAAACGGCCAAACAGGAGAACGAAAGAAAATTTTTACCGAGACCGGCTTGAACTTTGAAGTCTTGGAAGTTGAACGGATAGATCTCGCCTCTCGGAATAGCACACAAAGTCTATTTTTTTCAAAAGAAAAACAACACAAAACAATCAAAATATATAAAAAAAACAAAGACTCATGATCTAAACAAAGTTCAAGTCGGAAGTATCTTCACCTGAAAGTGGCGGACGGATGCGGAGCAGATCTGTCTTCGGTCTTCAATGGTGTCAGACGGATACGGACTCGCGGAGGCTGGACGCGGACGGAGGCGGGTGGGCGCGGACGTTGGATGCAGATGGAGGCGGACGCGAGCTGGGTAGACACGGAGGCTGG
>NC_052354.1:17979830-18023788 GCF_009727055.1 Benincasa hispida
AATCTTAGTTACCAATTTCTCCATTTATTAATTTTAATTTTCTACATAAATGCCGCCATCACATCGATATTTTAAAATCTCATATTAAAACTAAAATTCAAGCACAATTATATAAACAAATGATGTGATAAGACTAAAAGTTTTCTCTCAATGCTATATTCTCAACCGCAGATAATTATGGAAGGAATGTAATGAAAATTTCAATAACAAATACAACATTTTTGTATAGCAGCAATAGGGTCATAGGAAGGTTTTGTTACAGGCACAACATCTTAAAATTGCCTTAGCTTTCATATAGAATCACAACAAAGATGTAGATCACGAAAAAACAAAGAGAAATAACAAAGCAAGATAAAAGCCAAACAACTTACCATCAGTCAAAAAAAAAAAAAAAAACATTACTTATCACTATACAAAGCAGAATTCTAAGTTGTGAAAGAAAGAAACTGGATCAAAAAGTACGAGAAGTGGAGTAAAATTGTTAGGGTCAACTACCCTCAAACTATCTCTACAATGGTATGATATTGTCCGCTTTGGGCATAAACCCTCATGGCTTTGCTTTTGGTTTCAAACCAAAAAGCCTCATACCAATGGAGACAGTCATTCTCACTTATATAACCATGATCCTCCTCTTATCTAACCAATGTGGGACTTTGGTCGCATTCCCAACAATCCTCCCCTTGAACAAAGGACCACCGAGCCGCTGCACTTTGGTGGCATTCCCAACAACAATCCTCCCCTCGAACAAAGGACTACCGAGCCTCCCCTCAAACAGTCATCCATCCGTCTAACTCATATCTAGGCTAACTCCTTTTCACTTGAGCATACCGCCTACCTTTTCACCCAATCATACCGCCTATCCAATAGAGTTCCACCACGGATCACACCTTGACTACTTTCCAAGGCTCCATCTTTGTTCGGCACCGAGGATTCTATCGAGCATGGTTAATTCAGGAGCATGGCTCCATCTTTGTTCGGCACCAAGGATTGTACCGAGCATGGTTCATTCAGGAGCATGGCTCTGATACCAATTGATAGAGTCAACGACCCTCAAACTATCTCCACAATGGTATGATATTGTCCACTTTGGGCATAAACCCTCATGGCTTTGCTTTTGGTTTCACCCCAAAAGGCCTCATACCAATGGAGATAGTCATTCTCACTTATATACCCATAATCCTCCTCTTATCTAACCAATGTAGGACTTTGGTCGCATTTCCAACAACAATTAAACCTGATCGAGGTGTTTTTTAACCTCTTCAACCTCCTCCAATTCTATAAAACAACTGTTGGGCTAACCACTCTTCACAAGGCTCGAAATACCCAAGATCAACGCTAGAAAAATGAAGAAATGGCTCTAAAATATTCTGCCAAATCCTCGATGCTTGACATCTTCCTACTCGATCCTCGATGAGAATTCTCTTCTTCATCTGACGAGTCTCTGTTAAATACTCGATGGAACTCGATGACAACTGAAGATCTGAATTCTTTTACTGATGAAGATTGCGGATAGTTTATGTTGTTTACAGAAAACTAAAGAAAATGATGATAACTCTCAATGTTGAATTTAAAATCAGTGGTATTTATAGAGATATACCAGTTGATCGTTTACAAATTTAGTTATAAACAAATAAAAAACTGAGGTATTTGAGTCAAAGCTTCTTCAAATTCTCTACTTTGACTTTAATGTGTTGCAATCTTCTCATCTTCCTGATTCTAACCGATATGTCTACCATATGTCTGGAAGCTCAAAGCCAACCTATTCCAAACATTTAAACAATTTAAGTTTTGAATCAGGTTTTGTTAACATGTTAGATGCATTATCTGAAGTATGAACTTTTAAATTTTCTATCTCCACTGTCTCAATTTGATCTCTAATGAAATGATGCTTGATATCAATGTGCTTAGTTCTAGTGTGGTATTGTGGATTTCAGGACAAATGGATAGCACTTTGGTTGTCACAGTAGAGTTTCACCACTGTTTGATCTATTTCAAAGCCTTTCAGCAATCCCTTGAGCCACAATACTTCTTTCATTGTTTATGTTAAAGCCATATATTCATCTTCTATTGTAGATAAGACTACTATAGGCTATAGTGATGCTTTTCAGCTAATTAGATTAAGACCATAAAGGAAAATGTAACCTGTTAAGGACCTCATTTTGTCCAAATCACCAGCAAAGTCAGCATCTACATATCCATAAAGCTCTAAGTTTGGTTCAATTGATCTTTAATAGACTAATCTTGAGTTTATAGACCAAACCAAAAACTTAGGACCCATTTAGTAGCTTCCCAGGGTCTCTTAGCAGGATTAGACATATATCTACTAACTAAGCTAGCTGAATATGAGAGATCAGGTCTGGAAGAAATCATTAAATTCATTAGGCTTCCGACTGCTTGACTATAGGGTATAACAGTCGTCTGTTTCTGATGTTGTTGGTAAGAATCTTTAGGAGAGTTAGCCTAGGAAAGCTTAAAGTGCTACGCAATAGGTAAACTCACAGGTTTGGCATTGAACCGTTTAAGGATCTTCTCACAATAATCAAATTGATTGTTGCTTATAATATATTCCTCTTTGTTCCTTTGGATCTCTATTCCTATGACCTTGCTTGTCCTTCATATCAAACTCTCTTTTTAAGAGGTTTTTAACATGGGATAGATCTTCTTTTAACCTACCTGCCAGCAACATGTCATCTACATATATGAATAGGTAACCCTTGTCCTCGTAAGAACCTTTATTTACATAAACACATATGTCAAATGAACTTCTTTTGAACCCAATGCTAGAAATATAGTCATTAAATATCTTATACCAACACGTAGGTGATTGTTTTAACCCATATATAGACTTGTTCAGTAAGCATAAGAGATTTTTGTTTCCTTTAACTTCAAATCCTCTAGGTTGCGTCATATAGATTTTCCATGAAGAAAAGAAATTTTGACATCTAGTTGATACAATTCTGGATTATTTTGAGTAACTGAGGATAGAAGAAGTCTTATGGAAGTCTGTTTGAGAACAGAAGAAAAAAATCTCAGAATAATCTATTCCTTCCCTTTGAGTGAATCCCTTTGCAACCAATCTAGCTTTATACCTATGCTTTTGATCACATGATACTCTTTCTTTAAGTTTTAAAATCCATTTAGAAGCAACAGGTTTGTAACCTTTTGGTAGATGAACTAAAGACCAAGTGTAATTAACCTTTAGTGAATGCATATCCTAATTCATTACTTCAATCCAATCTCTTGCATTAGCACAACTTGTTGCTTCCTCAAAGGTTGTTGGTTCTTTGTTAGTAGAAGCTACAACAGCATTTAAAATCGGATTCATATAGTTCATTTCAGTATATCTAGCTAGAGGTGTGATAGTTCTCATTTATCTATCCCTAGCTAAGACATACTAGCTTAAATCAGGTTGCTTACATGTTATCTCCTCAAGTTCCCTTACACCTTTCTTAGTTTCTCTTGTGTCACTAGGTTGGCTAGACTCTATTGGCTGCTCAGTTGATAACTCCACCTCAATTCCTGTGTTGGATGACTCTACGTCATCCTCATTTTTTTTCTCCTTTTGCATAAACATCTTCTCTTTCCTAAAGGTGATGTCTATGCTCACTATGAATTTCCTCCCAACCGGATGCCACATTTTAAACCCCTTGACATCCTCTGTAAAGCCTACAAACATGCACTTGACTGCTCTGGCCTTTAACATTCCCTTATTTTGGTGTACAAACCTTACACATCCAGAGACCTTGAGGTTATCTGGTTAGAAGGATGATTAGTCCTCTTTTCTATAGGGGTAAGAAACTCTAAAGATGTGTGAGGGTACCTATTCAAGGTATACACTATATAGGCTGTAGCTTCTATCTAATAATTTTCCCCTAAGATAGAATTAGAGAGCAAACACTTAACTATTTCCATTATGGTTCTATTTAACCTCTCAGCAACACCATCTTGTTGAGGTGTATACCTCACTTTTCTGTGCCTTGTTATATCATTCTCACTACAAAATTTATCAAAGTGTTCATTACAAAACTTAAGCCCATTATCGGTTCTAAAGTATTTTAACCTTTTAGATGTTTGATTTTCTATCATGGCTTTCCATTCCTTAAACTTCCCAAGAACTTGGTCCTTAGATTAAAAAAGTATATCCCGCTCTTCCTAGAATAGTCATCTATAAAGGTTATAAAATACCTTGAGCCATTAAGGCTTGTGTACGAGATGGTCCCCATAGGTCAAAATGGACATAATCCAATGTTCCTTTGGTGGTGTGCTGAGATTTTGTGAAACTTTGTCAGGTTTCTTTACCTAGAATGCAGTGTTCACTTGGAAAGGTGCTCGCTCATACCTTTGGACAGAATTCCTTGCTTAGACAGTGCTTGCATCCCTTTTCTCTAATATGAGATAGTCTTTTAAGCTGTATGTCAACCTCTGTTATGCTTATTGTTTAAACCATGTAGGCACTTGTCATCATATGTACTCCTCTCACAATATAAAGGTCATTGACCTTCTCACCAACCAATACAATCTTGGAATCCTTGATCACCTCAAGAACTCCACCTTTTCCTTTGTATTCGCACCCAATGGAGTCAAACATGCCCAAAGATATCAACTTTCTCTTGAGCAAAGGTACTTGTCTCACATTTCTTAAAAGCTTGATTGATCCATCTTTAGCTTCAAGGATACTGAACCAATTCTTTTGATCTTGCAGGCTTCATTGTTTCCAATGTACATAGATTCTCCATCTACTTCCTTGTAAGTATTAAACCAAGGTCTAAAAGGTGTCATATGATAGGTACAACCAGAATCAAGTACCCAGTCTTGCTTTCTAAGAGGACTGATTTGGTTGGTTTGGTTTCTATTGGAGGCTAAGACATTAGAATAATAGTAGGAACATCAACCACTGAAGATTCTAGTTGTTTTCCATTCTAATCCTTCTCTTTTTCTTGGTTTTTCATTTTTAGGTTGTAGAAATCTCTCATTAAGTGACCTTTCTTCTTGCAGTAGTTGTATCTCAGCTTGATCTTATGTTTATGATCTTCACCTAACTGGTTTTTATTCTCCTTAAACTGATTCTGTTTGTTCTTCCCTTAGCAAACAACCCATCTGCACTAGGTTGTTTCTTCTTGACTGAATGAAGCTCTAACTCTTTAGATCTTAATGCTGAAATGATGACATCAGTGGTAGCTAATTCTCTGCCATATTCAAGGCATTCTTCACCTCTTTATAGGCTTCGGGTAGAGAGTTTAATAACACAAAAGCCCCATTCTCGTCGCCAATTTTCTCGCCAAGACTCTTGAACTCTGACACTATCCATTTTACCTCATCCAAATTATTTGAATGGTTGACTGATAGCTTGTACGCCTGTCTTGATCAATTACCTGTCTCAAGATACTATCATTGACATTCAGAACTAGAATCCCATATGCTGTAAGCTCCATGTCTGCTCTTTCTTATGCTAATATAGTGGATGGCAGAGTGATGGGTCTAAAAGGGCCTTGTATGCTCTTTGTTGTCTAAGAATGGCTTTGATTTTGGCCGGCCCAAATCGCTATTCCCATCAAACGTCTCAATTTTATACCATGCAAGGGTCATTTCTGACTTCATCGAGTATCGAGTCTTGATTTCTCGAGTTTCTTGATGCTCCAAGAAAGTTGACCTTGATGATCTTTAAAAACTCTGATACCACAAATTGTTAGGCTAACCACTCTTCACAAGGCCCAAAATACCCAAGATCAACGCTGGAAAGATGAAGAAATGGATCTGAAATATTCTTTCAAATCCTTGATACTCGGCACTTAATGCACGACATCTTCTTACTAGATCCTCATTGAGAATTCTTGTAAACCCCGAACTCTAGGTTTCCTTGATAAGTATGTTTAGTCAAAGGAATGTTATATTACATATTTTTTAAGTAGAAATTCATGTTTATTTATAGGAATTATGATGGAAGGGATGGAAAAACATATTAAGTGAGGGAAAGAAAAACATATTAAGTGAGGGGTGACGTGGTGGTTAACCCTTGAACTTGGGAGGCGACGACAAGTTTTTGGAAGAAGAAATTTAATAGCATGGTTTCAGCAATTGACATGAGAAAATTTATTAAAATTAGTGCCATTCGAAAACTGAGAAAATCTAGTTTGCGAGGTTGTCTTGCCAAAGAAAGATTGTAGGAGGAGAAGAGCAAGAAGTGAAGAAAGTACAGAGGAGGCAGAATCTTAGGTTAATTAGGGCTCGAGGTGAAGATTGGAAGTTTCAAGCCAAAGTATAAGAAATTCTTAGCTGAAATTTTAAGGTAAGAAAGTGTAGAAGGAAGTTTCTTAAAAAGAGCTCTGAATTTTGAGTTATAGATTTTTGAATTTATAATAGGGAATCGGTGCATAAGCAGACAGCTGCTTGGGAAGAACAAATGAACAGTTCACCGTGGGGAGTTATAGTGAGATATGGGAATGAGGATCTCGCTTATAAAAGAAATCTTGCTGATTTTATGATAAGGATCTCGCTCTAAAAGGAAATCTCGCTAGGAATTGGGCTGATTATCGTTGGAAAGGTGAGTATCGATAGGGTGAAAGTTTGTGAGGAAAAGCTTGATCTCACTAGTAAAGATCTTGCCGATCTCGCTAGTAAGGATCTCGCTAATCTCGCTCATGAAGATGTCGCTAATCTCACTCATGAGGATCTCACTGATATCGCCCATGAGGATCTCGCTCATGAGGAGGATCTCACTCATGAGGGGGATCTCACTCATGAGGATCTCGCTAGTAAAGCTGTTTTTGTTGATGAAAGTTCCTTTAATAAATGAATTATTTGAGGTATTTTACTAAGAATTCTAAGTAGTTTAACTGAGAATTAGGTTCTTTCAGGCCAAGAAGAGCTCTTCGTATAAGATCAAGCCGTAAAACATGTATTAAGTTATTCTCCAACCATTCGTTGTTTGAGGGAGTATAAATTCACCATTAATATCAATGTAACTTACTTGATCTTATATACAAAAGTATTGGAGACATTAATTCACTTAGTCACTCACCGCTCTTCGTATAAACTATTAAGAGCCTAATGAGCGGTGAGTGACTAAGCTGTCTCTTATACACATCTAGATGTGTATAAGAGACGAGTGACTAAGTGAATTAATGTCTCCAATACTTTTGTATATAAGATCAAGTAAGTTACATTGATATTAATGGTGAATTTATACTCCCTCAAACAACGAATGGTTGGAGAATAACTTAATACATGTTTTACGGCTTGTATATGTGTAACATGGGCCAAGGTATGTCATGTAATCACTACAAAAGTTAAGTTTCTGATTGTGTAATATGCTTCTTAGAGGAAGGCTATGGGAGAATTAGTTCTTGTGTAAATGATAGGCAATGCAAATTAATTTGATGTTACAAAATACCTCGACATCGAAGGACATTTGAGAAGGAATCTGACTAACTTGATACTGAAGGACATTTGAGAAGGTATCTGACCAACTTGGTACCGAAGGACATTTGAAAAGGTACCTAACCAGCTTGATACCAAAGAACATTTGAGAAGGTATCTTAGTAGCTCGATACTGAAGGACAAGTTTAAGAAGGCATCTAAGCAGAAGTACCTAAGATATGATGGTACTCAGTATGGCCACGTGCACATAAGCAGTTATGAATGAGAGGCCGAAGTATGGGTCTCTTGGCCGGTAATAAACGTTGGGAGCTAGAGTGTTTAGGCTCATTCTCAACTAGGGATTAATGATGTTTAATGATGTCTAAGAATAGTTTAAAGCTACATTTAGAGACAATTGCTTGAGTTACTCATTAGTATATGTACATGTTTATAGTGATGTAATGCTTGATGTTATACGATTCTATAGTCACTCACTGGGCTTTTAGCTCACAGAATTTCTGTGTTTTCTCTTTTCAGGTAGCGGTCAGTTTCTCCAAGGTTGATTCCTGCTGCTGCTTGCCACCGAAAGACTCGGCTTATTAAGAAAACTTAGGTTGATGATCTATTTATGTACACATGTTTTGAGAGGGACTAGGATTCTTTAGGAATGTTTGGGGTATATGTGAATATTTTTCTGTAAATGTAATGTCTTGGATATATGCATGTATTTATGTAATCTTTGTAGAACCTTAAGGGAGGTTTGCTGTATGCGTATATTACTAATGTTTTAAGCAGGTTGGTATTTAAACTAGAAGACTTGGGTGGTGGGTGCTGGCAGTAGGGCTAGTAACTACCATGTTCATATCATCTTTCAAAATGAAAGGGTAATCTGGGAGGGGTTGTGACAATTCCCTTCTTCGTTTGACAAGTCTCTATTAAATTCTCAAAGGAACTCGATGAAACCTGAACTAATACTTGATCATACTTGATTGTTCTTGAATGATACTTGGTGCGGCTCGAAAGTGAAATTGACGTACTCGAAGCTAGTCGATAGCAAAGAACGATGCACGATTGATCGATATTCAGATTATTTGATGCGGTTTAAATGATGAATGAATGGTGTGCGATTTGTAGTAAAGAAAACACTCATTTGAACAAGAAAGATAAGGCAAGAAGATTAAGACACAATGTTTATGTGGTTCAACAAGGTTGCCTATGTCCACGGGAAGATCAGAATTCTTTTACCGATGAAGATTGCGTATAGTTTATGTTGTTTGGAGAAAACTAAAGAAAATGATGAGAACTCTTTATGTTGAATTTTAAATTAGTGGTATTGATAAAGATATACCAGTTGACCGTTTACAAAGTTAGTTATAAACAAATAAAAAACTAAGGTATTTGAGTTAAAGCTTCTTCAAGAACTAAAGTACAATGAGCAAAAATTTACGGTCAACCTCTATATAACAACAACCAACAAACAAGATTTAGAGAATTTCACAAACTCAACAGTTACAAAAATGTCACCAGATCACCTCAATATTGCTTAACGATATATGCCTACTCAAAACTTCAAATGTAAAGCCTAGCATCACAGCTAAACAGGTTTTGAACCAAAGTTTAGTAGGAAGAACAACATAAACAAGAAAACATAAAAATTCCACCCAAAACTCTTACTTACAATCACAACAACAGGAACAATGACCAGCGACAAACTAAAAACACCGTTGAATTAATGCACGACAATGAACGAGGTGACTACAGTAGCGGTGGTGGTTACAACGACAACCCGCGGTGAAAGTTCGTACTCACCTATGGTAGCAGTCGATGATACTAACAGTCATAGACGATTTGAGCTATCAAATTACTTTTCATCACCTCATTAAATATTTAAATCATTATTTAAATATTTTGAACTATCCAATTACTTTTAATTGCAACAAAACTAAACGTTTAATTATATCAAATATAATTATTCGAACCGTAAATTTAATTTTGAATATTTCAAATTCAAACCCTAATTTCAAATTGGAACGTTTGAAATCTGCCAAATACACTAATTGAAGGTGTGATGTTTTAGGAGCTAGTAGAGGGACCTTATGAATCTACAGATCATGAGCTCCAATGATTTGAGATTAATTGGCTAAACTCTTTAGAACGAATTATTGAATATTCGTTAACTACCAAGATATACCATTATATCTCGATAGTTGCACTATCATCACTGTAGATATATTTCTATCCTCTTGACTTCAACATAATCATTAAGTCGATCCTTCACAGGTTGTTCGTATTTACAGTTAGGTCAAAATTACTGCTTTACTCTTGTAAATACATCTTGCTCCTTAAGTTCCCACTGATCCTCTATTGAACAATTGGTTTATAGTCTTACTAATAAACTATATCCTTCTCGGTCATGAAAGGGTGGGGCCCCTTTGTTCAAGACCAGGAATAAATACTTAAGAGAACAACCTATATACTAATCCTAAATCGAGTAGTAGTGAATTCTTATTTACAGGAGTATGTCCACCAGCTATCTATTCGGTTATATCCCCAAATGGGAAGCTAATTGAGCAGTGTTGATGAACTACTCACCTATGCAGATCAAAGGATAATCCTAAATAAACAATAGTTCATAGTTAGCTTAGAATTAAGATCGAGCTACCCCAGGTCATCAAATTGAAATAGTCAGTTTTAACAATAAAAGGTTGTTATAAAGAAAAGTGACTATTTCGTGGTCCAGTCGTATCCAAACATCTTTTGCATAGGATACCCCACTTGATCCTCTTTTATGTCTCTACATAAAGTTAAGTATTCAAATATTACGAACCGCGAGTTGTAAGACATTTCAAACAAAATTAAGTTCATTTGAGTAGTTTATTGATTTATTAATTTGATAAAATCTTTAAAAAAAAATTTGAAATAAATTAATAATTGGGGTGTTTGAAATTAAAGGAGGCTGAAAATAGGCAGAAAATCAGAGAAAGACAAGAATTCAGTTTTTCAACAACAACTTCCACAAAAATATTGATTGCTGGAATTTGAACCATTTGATCGTGCTAAATTTTGTCAGTCTACTTGAGACATATAGGGTCTCGTTTTGAATGGTTGGATCATTGTTTAAAGCTCTAGTTTGTCCATATTCACTGCTGAATAGAATTTGTAAAACTGGAAACCTCATTTCTCTCTCACTCTCGCAAACCCTCCTCATGTAAGACCCTCACTCCAGCCATTAACCTAAACAATTTGCACAATTTGACAACAACATCTGTCACCCGTCTATGGTTGTTGACGCTACCACCACCACTGGTGCTATTGTCGCTGCAATTGATACTTTGGATAAGTTATTTGGTGTTTTATGTGTTTTCTTGGAAGATCTTGAATACTCATCATATTTTGGTGTAAGTTTAGGATTGCCCATATTGTTTTGATGTTGAAATTGGGTTTTACAAACTTTTGATGTGCTTTCCGACAAGATTAAAATTGTTCAACGTCTTTTTTTGTAAGTTTTGGGGTCTTTGTTATGGTTTTTTTGATATCCACGAAGTGTCGGCTTAACTTTTATTTTAATTGTGATTTTTTGAGGTTGGATAAGAATATGAAGAAGCTTTGACTCAATTACTTCAGATTTTGTTTATTTATAACTAATTTGTATAACGGTCAGATGGTATGTTCTTATAAATACCACTGATTTCAAATTCAAATAACAGAAGTATCTTCATTTTCTTAGTTTTCGGTAAAACAACAAATCTGTACGCAATATTCAACAAGTAAAAAGAATTAAGATCTTCCTGTGGACGTAGGCAATGTTGCCGAACCATGTAAACACCGTGTCTCCTTCGTCCTTCCTTATCTTTCTTGTTCAATCGAGTATTTCTTTACTAGAAATTATGCACCATTCAATTAACTTTCAAATCGCTTCGAGTATTCAGATTACGGAGTTGATCATACATCGATTCTTCCCTATCGAGTAGCCCCGAGTACGTCGTTTTCACCTTCGAGTTGCACTGATTATCGCTCAAGAACCATCGAGTACGATCGAGTATTAGTTCTATTGTCATCGAGTTGCATTGAGAATTTAACAGAGACTCGTCAGACGAAGAAGGAAATTCTTATCGGCAATCAATTAGGAAGTAGTCGAGCATCAAATTTAAAGTATCGAGGATTTCGTAGAATAATTCTGAGCCATTTTTTCATCTCTCCAATGTTGATCTTGAGTATTTAGGACTTATGAAGAGTGATCGACCCAACAATTTTGGTTTTAGAGTGCGTAAAGATCATCAAGGTAATCTTTTTTTGAGCTTCAATATTTTCAAGAAATAAAGAATTGATACTCGTTCGGATTAGAAATGGTTGTTGCAAGGTATGAGATTTAGATGTTTAATGGGAAGGGCGATGATGGCCTATGGAAGGCCAAAATCAAAGTCATTTTTGGACAACAAAGAGCACACAAGGCCCTTTTGGACCAATAAATACTGTCAACCACCATATCAACCCAAGAAAGATAAGACATGGAGCTTATAGCATATGAGACTCTGGTTTTGAATCTAAGTGACAATATTTTGAGGCTAGTAATTGATCAAGGCACGACCTACAAGATCTGGTCATGCTGGAAGGTCTTTTTGAAACCAAGGATCTCCTCAACAAAATGTATCTTAGGGAGAAATTCTTCGCATTCAAAATGGATTTTGCCAAGCCACTTTCTAATAATTTGGATGAATTCAAGAGGATAGTCTCAGAGTTTAACAACCTTGGTGAGAAAATTGACGACGAGAATGAGACTTTTGTGCTATTAAACTCTCTACCCGAAGCCTATAAGAAGGTGAGGAATGCTCTGAAATATGATAGAGAATCAATCACAACTTATGCCATCATTTCACTATGAAGAACAAGAGAGTTAGAGCTTCAGTAGGTCAAGAAGGAGCAGCCTAGTGTAGAGGGGCTATTTTCCAAGGGGAAGAACAAGCAGAACTAGTCTATGAGGAATAAAAATGAGTCAAGTGAAGAGCACAAACCTAAGACAAAGTTGAGATGCAATAACTGCAAGATGAAAGGTCACTTGATGAGAGATTGCTACAGTCTGAAAAAGAAAAACCAAAAAAAAAAAAAAAAAGTGGGATCAAAAGTGAAAAACAACTAGAAGCATCAGTGGTTGAAGGTTCCTACTTTTACTCTGATGCCTTAGCCTCCACCAGAAATCAAGCCAACCAAATCAGTCCTCTTGGGAAGCATGATTGGGTACTTGTCTCTGGATGTACCCATCACATGAAACCTTTCAAACCTTGGTTTAATACTTACAAGGGAATAGATGGAGAATCAGTGTACATGGGAAATAATGAAGCCTGCAAGATAAAAGGGGTTGGTTCAATGTCCTTTAAGTTAAAGGACGGATCAATCAATCTTCAAAGAAATGTTAGACATGTACCTTTTACTCAAGAGAAACTTAATATCTTCGAGTATGTTGGACTTCATTGGGTGTGAATGCAGAGGAAAAGTTGGAGTTCTTGAGGTGATCAAGGATTCCAAAGTTATGTTGGTTGGTGAGAAGGTCAATGACCTTTACATTGTGAGAGGAGTAGAGATGATGACAAGTGCCTACACAGCTTAAACAGCAAGCTTAACAGATCAGGCTGACTTATGGCACAAAAGACTCTCCCATATTAGTGAGAAAGGGATGCAACCTCTGTCCTAGCAAGGAATCCTGCCCAAAGGTATCAACGAACACCTTTCTTTTCGTCAACATTGCATTTTAGGTAATGCAACCAAGAAAAGTTTCAGAAAATCTTTGCACCCCACCAAAGAAGCATTGGACTATGTCCATTCTGACCTTTATAGATGATTTTTCTAGGAAGAGCTGGATATAATTTCATAAAAGTAAAGACCAAATTTTTTGGAAGTTTAACGAATGGAAAGCCATGATAGAAAATCAAAGATCTAAAAGGTTAAAATACTTTAGAACTGATAATGGGCTTAAATTTTATAATGAACACTTTGATAAATTTTGTAGTGAGAATGGTATAACTAGGCATAGAACAGTGAGGTATTCACTCAACAAAATAGGGTTACTGAGAAGTTAAATAGAACCATAATGGAAAGAGTTAGGTGTTTTCTCTCTGATGCTATCTTAGTTTAAAGTTATTGGACAGAAATTGCATCCTATACCGTGTATACCTTAAATAGGTGCCCTCACACATCTCTAGATTTGCTTACCCTTGAGGAAAAGTGGACTAGTCATCGTCTTAACCTATATAACCTCAAGGTCTTTGAATGTGTAGGGTTTGTACACCAAAATAAAGGAAAATTATGGACCAAAGCAGTCAAATGTATGTTTGTAGGCTTTACAAAGGGTGTCAAAGGTTTTAAAGTGTGGAATCCTGTTGACAGAAAGTTCATAGTGAGCAGAGACATAACCTTTAAGGAAGAGGAGATGCTTATGCAAAAGGAGAGAAAGGTAGAGGATGAAAGAGAGTCGTCAAACATCAATTTTGAGATGGAGTTACCATCTGAGTAGCCAAATGAGTCTAGCCAACCTAGTGACAGAGGAGAAACTAAAGAAGATGTAGGGGAACACGAGGAGACAACATGTGAGCAACCTAATTTAAGCCAATATGTCTTAGCTAGGGATAGAAAAATGAGAACGATCACACCTCCAGGTAGATACACTGAAATGAATTATATGAATCTAGTTTTAAATGATGTAATAGCTCAAACTAACCAAGAATCAACTACCTTTGAGGAAGCAACAAGTTGTGCAAATGCAAGGGATTAGAATGAAGCAATGAATGAGGATATGCATTCACTAAAGGTGAATGACACTTGGTCCTTGGTTCCTCTACCAAAAGGGTATAAACTTGTTGCATCTAAAAGGATTTTTAAACTTAAATAACGATTATCCTATGATCAAAAGCCTAGATTTAAAGCTAGTTTGGTTGCAAAGAGGTTCACTCAAAGGGAAGGAATAGACTATGTTGAGATTTTCTCTCTTGTTATAAAACAGACTTTCATCAGATTTCTTCTATCCTTAGTTGTCCAAAATAATCTAGAATTGTATCAACTAGATGTCAAAATTGTCTTTCTTCATGGACATCTAAAGGAGAAAATCTATATGATGTAGCCTAAAGGATTTGATGTTAAAGGAAAAGAAAATCTCTTTTGCTTATTCAATAAGTCTATATATGGACTAAAACAATCACCTAGATGCTTGTATAGGAGATTCAATGACTAATTTCTAGCATTGGGTTAAAAATAAGTTCATTTGACATATGTGCTTATGTAAACACAGGTTCTTACAAGGCAAAGTTTACCTACTCGTATATGTGGATGACGTGTTGCTGACAGGTAGGTCCAAAGATCTTACCCATGTTAAAAACCTCTTAAAAAGAGAGTTTGATATGAACGACTTAATAGAAGTAAGCAAGGTCCTAAAAATAGAGATCCATAGCAACATCGAAGAGTCTATTCTAAACATCAATCAGTCCTCTTATTGTGAGAAGATCCTTAAAAGGTTCGACATGAATGAAGCCAAACCTATGAGTTTAATTATTACTCAACACTTTAAGCTTTCCTCTGTTAACACTCTTAAGGATTCTGACCAAGAACACTAGAAATAGATGGTTGTCATACCCTATAGTCAAGTAGTCAGAAGCCTAATGTATTTAATGATTTCTACTAGACTTGATCTCTCATATTCAGTTAGCTTTGTTAGTAGATATATGTCTAATCCTAGTAAGAGACACTGGGAGGCATATTAAATGGATCCTAAGGTATCTAGTTTTGTATAGAAACTAAAAGTTGGTCTATCAAAGGTCAGTTGAACCAAACCTAGAGCTTTAGGGATATGTTGATGCGGACTATGCTGGTGATTTGGACAAAATGAGATCTTTAACAGGTTGCCTTTTCCTCTTTGGTTCTAATCTAATTAGATGGAAAGCATCACTACAGCCTATAGTAGCCTTATCTACAACTGAAGCTGAATATATGGCTTTGACTGAAGCAATCAAAGAGGTTTCGAGGCTCAAGGGACTGTTGAAAGACTTTGGAATAGATCAAATAGTAATGAAACTCTACTGTGATAATCAAAGTGCTATCCATTTATCCCAAATCCACAGTCACATTAGAACAAAGCACATTGATATCGAATATCATTTCATTAGAGATAAAATTGAGACAGGGGGATAGAAATTTTAAAAGTCCATACTTCTGACAATGCGACTAATATGTTGACAAAACCTGTTTCAAAGCTTAAATTGTTTAAATGTTTAGAACAGGTTGGTCTTGAGCTTCCAAATATAAGGTAGAAAAACTTATAAGAATAAAAAAGATCATGAAGATTGCAAGGAATTGGATTAAAGGTGGATAATTTGAAGAAGATTTGACTCAACTACCTTAGATTTTGTTTATTTATAACTAGCTTGCATAACAGTCAGCTAGTATATTCTTATAAATACCACTAATTTAAAATTCAAGTTATAGAGTCATCATCATTTTTTTTTTAGTTTTTTGTAAAACAAGAAATATGTATGCCATCTTCATCAAGTAAAAAGAATTTAGATCTTCCCATAGATATAAGCAATCTTGCCAAACCACATAAACACTGTGTCTCCTTCTTCTTTTCTTATCTTTCTTGTTCAATTGAGTATTTCTTTACTGTAAATTGCGTGCCATTTAATGAACTTTCAAGTTGCATTGAGTAATCAGATTTCAAGTCAATCTTGCATCGATTCTTCTCTATCGAGTAGCTCCGAGTACATCATATTCACCTTCGGGTCGGATCGAGTATCGTTCAAGAACCGTCGAGTACGATCGAGTATTAGTTCTATTTTCATCGAGTTGCATCGAGGATTTAACAAAGATTCCTCAGACGAAGAAAAGAATTCTTATCAAGGATCGAGTAGGAAGCAGTTGGACATCGAGTTCTGAGTATCGAGGATTTGGCAGAATAATTTTGAGCCATTTCTTCATCTCTCCAACGTTGATCTTGAGTATTTGGGACTTGTGAAGCTTCAAAATAGTTTTGGTGATATAGTTAATGGATCGTGTTGATTTTTGAAGCTTCAAAATAGTTTTGGATCAAACTACGTGTTGAGTAAGTTGTTTGGAGAGATTCGAGTTAACTTGTGATTGGAATTGTGCTTTAAATGTTGGAATGGATTTTTGGTTTATGTTTTTTGATTTTCTTAGGATTCAAGGTTTTGCGACGTTGATTTGCTAGCTATTTGGACTTAATTCCAAGGTAAGTGTCTTACTACTTGTTCACCTTCAAACTAGTCTCCCCAACCACACGATGATATTGCGACTGTTATATATATTTTAAGGGACTATCTTGACTGGTATTGTGTGATATGTTTACTGAGGTGTTTTTGATAAATTTGGGTTAAGTGGCAATGATTGGACTGTTTGATTTAATGATATGGACTTGTTTGACTTTGGTGTTATGTAATGATTATTGAAAGCATTCTAGTAATTTTTCCTAAGTTAAGCGATTGTGTTTATGATAAAAGTTTAAAATGTGGGGTGATGCATGGTACGTTTATATGCTTCTTGTTAACTTTTCTTATCTGGGTAGTGTACACCTTACGACTTATTGTGTTTTCTTTCGGGATACCCATCTATGCTTTTTATATGCACACTTATGACTGGCATGTGCTACTTCGGGACACACCTATGACTGATATGTGTACCTTCAGGTATACACCTATTGCTGATGTATGCTCCATAGGGTTACATCTATGACTAATATGTACCTTTGAGTATACACCTTTGATTGATGCGTGTTCCCTGAGGGTGACTTTTATGACTGATATGTGACCTTTGGGTTCACTACGATTGATATTATATGGGTGTACATTATTGCCTAGATAAAATGTTTAATATTTTACCTAGAGAGCCCATTAATGGGTCTTTTACTTTCATACTCACCCTTTCTTATGATATGTTTTTTAGGTAAGGACAAGAAAAAACTACAAACTGATGAATGAAATGAAGAATCTGTAACCTTGTCACTGAGACCAGATAGAAGCTTCCATTCATTTTTTCATTTTTTTTATATTTGAAATGAGTCTTGGTATTTGAAATTCTATAACTTTTTATGTTAAACTTTCATATTCTTCAATATTTTCTAGTTTTAAATTTATGTTTTTAGGGGACCTCGATCAAATGTCTTGTATATTTGATTTATTTGTTAATCTAAAATTTTGGATTCAAATAATCAGCTCTGTTTCATTAAATTTATGCTTTATTGGTCATAATGTTTAAATAAAAATGTTTAGTCATGAATAGCGACCCTTGTTAGAACACTGGATCGGTCGGGTCGTTACACGGTCTACTATTGATAGACAGTGAGGTTTTGATATATATATGAATAATCTTGCTCATTTTCCTTTATATGAAAACAACTCTTTTTTTAAAAAAAAATTATTTTACTTATTATATTAATATTCATTTGTATTATATAAATAACACAAATATTGTCAACCATAAATATCTATTTTCTGTTATATCAGAATTCTTATTATTTTTAACAAGATATTCAAATTCAAATGTAAATTAATATTTATTTATAAAAAAATCTTAAATTATGATATTTTATTTTGTTGAAAAAATAACATAAAAATTAATATAAATTGTATTAATTTAAAAAGAAATTCAAATCAATAAAAACAAATATGTAATCTAAGTTCAAATTATATCAAACTAACTATAAATTAATAAATAGTCCTAAGGGCATTCTTGAAATATTAGGTAAGTTGAAGAATTCCCGGTAGAAATCCCATGAAACAACCTCCGTTATCTAAATA
The DNA here is from genome assembly GCF_009727055.1 of Benincasa hispida. NCBI lineage: Eukaryota > Viridiplantae > Streptophyta > Magnoliopsida > Cucurbitales > Cucurbitaceae > Benincasa > Benincasa hispida. The sequence continues at coordinate 17,997,980 of NC_052354.1, forward strand.
TTCCCAGATAGAATAAACATGATAATCTAAAGAGATAATGGACATCTATGATTATGTATATCTATAATTTTAGACATCTAAGATTTTGGTTATCTACCTTCTCAAGAAAAATAAATGGCTCGTAAAAGTCAAGGTCTTAGGTCAACTCATTTTTTTTTTGTCAAAATTATTTCTTCCCATATTATTTTATTTCTTTAATTTTTCATCTACATATTTTTTAAAATTTTTATTTTTATTTCTACACATATTATTTTCATTTCTTAAATTTGTCATGTTTATTTAATTGTTAATTTTTCAGTATATATATATATATATATATATATATATTCTATGAAGCATACGTATAAGTTACCTATTATTTAACTTATTTGTTAATTTTATTTATAATTTATTTATCTAATTTTATATATGATTTGAATTATAAATTCTAAATTTTGGCAAAACACACACAATTTTAAATTATATTTATTTATTTCATTTTCCAATAAGTGAGGTAGAAAATATTTGAACCTCAAACTTCTACGTAAATACTACAAGCTTTATGGTAGTTGAAATAGGCTATACAACATTTAGATACGAATATAATTGAGTTGGATATATATGGACATTGTTTAATGCAAATGTCTCGAGTAAGAGAAAACAATGTAGATCAAATTTTGGCAACATTTGAAAAATAAAAATATTTTATTTATTCTTATTAGTTTTGCATTGAGACTAGTTTGTATTAGATAATATGAGCTTTTAATAATTTTTTTAATGTGTTGGATACGTATTATGTTTTTTTTATATATTATATAACTAAATTATATCTAAACCATAAAAAGAGAAAAATAAGAAAAAAAAAGTTTGCAAATAAGTTTTTGCTTTTGTTTCTTTTATTGTTACTGTTATTATTATTTTCTTTTGAAGAAATAAGAACATTAATTGTTACCAAACATATTCTTATATCTAGTTTTTAGAAAATAAGCAACAGGTAATGGAAAACAGGAAATAAGACACAAAAACATTATCCCGGGCTTACCTCTAGCCCTCCACTAACTTCGTGTATTATCTCGTTTACGCTTAATCATATATCTTTTGGGAGACGATGCAGGTACTAAAAAGGTCTTCACCTAGTGGACATGTTCCGACACACCCCTGACCCAATGTGCCCTTTAAAAAAAAATTGTCCATATTTTTTTCTTTAATAACTTTTCATTCTTCTCCATTTAAAAAAAAAAAAAAATCTAAAATCACTCCTATAAATGGATGAAAGATAAAATCAGAGAAAGAAAGCCGTTCAATTTTTCAACAACAACTTCCACAAAAATATTGATTGCCGGAATTTGAACCGTTGGATCGTGCTAAATTTTGTCAGTCTACAGAGACATACAAGGTCTCGTTTTGAATGGTTGGATCGTTGTTTGAAGATCTGGTTTGTCCGTATTCACTGCTGAATAGAATCTGTAAAATCGAAAAGCTCATTTCTCTCTCACTCTCGCAAACCCTCCTCACGTAAGACCCTCACTCCAGTTGTTAAATTAAACAATTTGCACCATTCGACAACAACACCTGTCACCCGTCTATGGTTGTCGACGCCACCACCGCCACTTATGCCATTGTCGTTGCAATTGATATTTTGGGTAAGTTATTTTGTGTTTTATGTGTTTTCTTGGAAGATCTTGAATACTCATCATATTTTTGTGTAAGTTTTGGCTTACCCATATTGTTTTGATGTTGAAATTGGGTTTTACAGACTCTTGAGGTTCTTTCCGACAAGATTTAAAAATTTTCAACGTCTTTTTTTGTAAGTTTTGGGGTCTTCGTCGAGATTTTTTTGATATCCACGAAGTCTCGGCTTAAGTTTAATTTTAATTGTGATTTTTTGAGGTTGGATTAGAATATGAAGAAGCTTTAACTTAATTACTTCAGATTTTGTTTGTTTATAACTAATTTGTATAAGGTCAGATGGTATATTCTTATAAATACCACTGATTTCAAATTGAAATTACAGAATTATCATCATTTTCTTAGTTTTTGGTAAAACAACAAATCTGTACGCAATCTTCAACAAGTAAAAAGAATTAAGATCTTCCCGTGGACGTAGGCAATCTTGCCGAACCATATCAACACCGTGTCTGTATCATCGTTCCTTATCTTTCTTGTTCAATCGAGTATTTCTTTACTGAAAATTGTGCGCCATTCAATTAATTTTCTAATCGCTTCGAGTATTCAGATTACGGAGTTGATCATGCATCGATTCTTTACTATTGAGTAGCCCCGAATACGTCATTTACACCTTCGAGTCGCAATAAGTATCGTTCAAGAACCATCGAGTACGATCGAGTATTAGTTCTATTGTCATCGAGTTGCATTGAGAATTTAACAGAGACTCGTCAGATGAAGAAGGAAATTCTTATCGAGGATCAAGTAGGATGTAGCGGAGCATCAAATTTCGAGTATCGAGGATTTGGCAGAATAATTATGAGCCATTTCTTCATCTCTCCAATGTGATCTTGAGTATTTAGGACTTGTGAAGAGTGATCAACCCAACAATTTTGGTTTTAGAGGGCGTAAAGATCATCAAGGTAATTATTTTTTAAGCTTAAGGATTTTAAAGAAATTAAGACTCGATACTCGTTCGGATCAGAAATGGTTGTTGCAAGGTATGAGATTTAGATGTTTAATGGGAAGGGCGATTTTGGCCTATGGAAGGCCAAAATCAAAGTCATTCTTGGACAACAAAGAGCACACAAGGCCCTTTTAGACCCATCAACATTGCCAACCACTATATTAGCCCAAGAAAGATAAGATATGGAGCTTATAGCATATGAGACTCTGGTTCTGAATCTAAGTAACAGTATTTTGAGGCAAGTAATTGATCAAGGCACGACCTACATGATCTGGTCAAGCTGAAAGGTCTTTTTGCAACCAAGGATCTCCTCAACAAAATGTATCGTAGGGAGAAGTTCTTCGTATTCAAAATGGATTCTGCCAAGCCACTTTCTAATAGTTTGGATAAATTCAAGAGGATAGTCTCAGAGTTTAACAGCCTTGGTGAGAAAATTAACGACGAGAATGAGGCTTTTGTGCTATTAAACTCTCTACCCGAAGCCTATAAAAAGGTGGAGAATGCTCTGAAATATGATAGATAATCAGTCACCGCTAATGCTATCATTTCACTATGAAGAACAAGAGAGTTAGAGCTTCAGTAGGTCAAGAAGGAGCAGCCTAGTGCAGAGGGGTTGTTTTCCAAGGGGAAGAACAAGCAGAACTATTCTAAGGGGAATAAAAATGAGTCAAGTGAAGAGCACAAACTTAAGACAAAGCTGAGATGCAATAACTACAAGATTAAAGGCCACCTGATGAGAGGTTGCTACAGTCTGAAAAGGAAAAACCAAAAAAAAAAAAAAAAAAGAGGGATCAGAAGGGAAAACAACCAGAAGCATAAGTAGTTGAAGGTTTCTACTTTTACTCTGATGCCTTAGCCTCCACCAGAAATCAAACCAACTAAGTCAGTCCTCTTAGGAAGCATGATTGAGTACTTGACTCCAGATGTACTTATCACATGACACCTTTTAAACCTTGGTTTAATACTTACAAGGGAATAGATTGAGAATCAGTGTACATGGGAAACAATGAAGCCTGCAAGATAAAAGGGGTTGGTTCAATACCCTTGAAGTTAAAGGACGGATCAATCAAGCTTCTAAGAAATGTTAGACATGTACCTTTGCTCAAGACAAACTTGATATCTCTGGTTATGTTAGATTTCATTGGGTGTGAATGCAGATGAAAAGTTGGAGTTCTTGAGGTGATCAAGGATTCCAAAGTTGTGTTGGTTGGTGAGAAGGTCAATGACCTTTACATTGTGAGAGGAGTAGAGATGATGACAAATGCCTACATAGCTTCAGCAACAAGCTTAACAGATCAGGCTGACTTGTGGCACAAAAGACTCTCACATATTAGTGAGAAAGGGATGTAACCTCTGTCTAAGCAAGCAATTCTGCCCAAAGGTATCGGCGAGCACTTTTCTTTTCGTGAACATTGTATTTTAGGTAATGCAACAAGGCAAAGTATCACAAAATCTCAACACACCAACAAATAAACATTGGACTATATCCATTCTAACCTTTGTAGATGATTTTTCTAGGAAGAGCTGGATATAATTTCTTAAAAGTAAAGACCAAATTTTTAGGAAGTTTAACGAATGGAAAGCCATGATAGAAAATCAAACATCTAAAAGGTTAAAATACTTTAGAATCGATAATGGGCTTCAATTTTACAATGAACACTTCGATAAATTTTGTAGTGAGAATGGTAAAAGTCGGCATAGAATAGTGAGGTATTCACCTCAACAAAATAGGGCTGTTGAGAGGTTAAATAGAACCATAATGGAAAGGGTTAGGTGTTTTCTCTCTGATGCTATCTTATGTTAAATTTATTGGGTAGAAGCTACATTCTATACCGTGTATACCTTAAATAGGTGCCCTCCACATCTCTAGATTTGCTTACCCTTGAGGAAAAATGGACTAATCATCCTCTTAACCTATATAACCTCAAGGTCTTTGAATGTGTAGGGTTTATACACCAAAATAAAGGAAAGTTATAGGCCAAAGCAGTCAAGTGTATGTTTGTAGGCTTTACAAAGGGTGTCAAAGGGTTTAAAATGTGGCATCCCGTTGAGAAAGAGTTCATAGTGAGTAGAGACATCACCTTTAGGAAAGAGGAGATGCTTATGCAAAAGAAGAAAAGGGTAGAGGACGAAGAAGAGTCGTCCAACACCAATTTTGAGATGGAGTTACCATCTGAGTAGCCAAATGAGTCTATCCAACCTAGTGACAGAGGAGAAACTGAAGAAGATGTAGGGGAACATGAGGAGACAACATGTGAACAACCTAATTTAAGCCAATATGTCTTAGATAGGGATAGATAAATGAGAACGATCACACCACCAGGTAGATACACTGAAATGAATTATATGAATGTAGTCTTAAATGATGTAATAGCTCCAACTAACCAATAACCAACTGCCTTTGAGGGAGCAACAAATTGTGTAAATGCAAGGGATTAGATTGAAGCAATGAATGAGGAGATGCATTCACTAAAGGTGAATAACACTTGGTCCTTAGTTCCTCTACCAAAAGTGTATAAACCTATTGCATCTAAATGGGATTTTAAACTTAAAGAAGGAGTATCCTGTGATCAAAAGCCTAGGTTTAAAGCTAGTTTGGTTGCAAAGAGGTTCACTCAAAAGGAAGGAATAGACTATGCTGAGATTTTCTCTCCTATTGTAAAACAGACTTCCATAAGACTTCTTCTATCCTTAGTTGCCCAAAATAATCTAGAATTGTATCAACTAGATGTCAAAATTTCCTTTCTTCATGGACATATAGGGGAGATAATCTATATGACGTAGCGAAAAGGATTTGGAGTTAAAGGAAAAGAAAATCTCTTTTCTTATTCAATAAGTCTGTATATGGATTAAAACAATCACCTAGATGCTTGTATAGGAGATTAAATGACTAATTTCTAGCATTAGGTTAAAAATAAGTTCATTTGACATATGTGCTTATGTAAACACAGGTACAAGAACAAAGTTTACCTGCTCGTATATGTGGATGACGTGTTGTTGGCAAGTAGGTCCAAAGAAGATCTTACCCATGTTAAAAACCTCTTAAAAAGAGAGTTTGATATGAATGACTTAATAGAAGTAAGCAAGGTCCTAGAAATAGAGATCCATAGGAACAAAGAAGAGTATTCTAAGCATCAATCAATCCTCTTATTGTGAGAAGATCCTTCAAAGGTTCAACATGAATAAAGCCAAACCTGTGAGTTTACTTATTGCTCAGCACTTTAAGCTTTCCTCAGGTAACTTTCCTAAGGATTCTAACCAAAAATACTAGTAATAGATGGTTGTCATACCCTATAATCAAGCAGTCAGAAGCCTAATATATTTAATGATTTCTACTAAACTTGATCTCTCATATTCAGCTAGCTTTGTTAGTAGATATATGTCTAATCCTGGTAAGAGACACTGGGAGGCTATTAAATGGATCCTAAGGTATCTAGTTTTCTATAAAAACTAAAAGTTAGTCTATCAAAGGTCAGTTGAACCAAACCTAGTGTTGAACCACGTAAACACTGTGTCTCCTTCTTCTTTCTTTATCTTTCTTGTTCAATTGAGTATTTCTTTACTGCAAATTGTGCGCCATTTAATGAACTTTCAAGTTGCATTGAGTAATCAGATTATCGAGTCAACCTTGCATTGATTTTTCACTATTGAGTAGCTTCGAGTACATTATTTTCACCTTCGGGTCGCACCGAGTATCGTTCAAGAACCGTCAAGTACGATCGAGTATTAGTTCTGTTTTCATTGAGTTGCATCGAGGATTTAATAAAGACTCCTCAGACGAAGAAAGAAATTCTTATCGAGGATCGAGTAGGAAGCAGTTGGGCATCGAGTTTCCAGTGTCGAGGATTTGGCAGAATAATTTTGAGCCAGATCTTGAGTATTTGGGACTCGTGAAGAGTGATCAGCCCAACAAAATATCTAAAGTTTCTATCCATTAGAGTTAAGGTTGATTTTGGTGATATAGTTAATGGATCGTGTTTATTTTTGAAGCATCAGAATAGTTTTGGATCAAACCACGTGTTGAGTAAGTTGTTTGGAGACATTCGAGTTAAGTTGTGATTGGAATTGTGATTTAAACATTGGAATGAATTTTGGTTTAGGATTCAAGGTTTTGCGACGTTGATTTGCTAGCTATTTGGACTTAATTCCTTGGTAAGTGTCTTACTACTTGTTCGCCTTCAAACTAGTCTCCCCAACCACACGATGATGTTGCGATTGTTATATATAATTTAAGGGACTATCTTCACTGGTATTGTGTGATATGTTTACTGAGATGTTTTCAATAAATTTGGGTTAAGTGGTAATGATTTGACTGCTTGATTTAATGATATGGACTTGTTTGACTTTGGTGTTACGTAATGATTATTGAGAGCGTTCTAGTAATTTTTCCTAAGTTAAGCGATTGTGTCTATGATAAACGTTTCAAATGTGGGGTGATGCATGGCACGTTTATATGGTTCTTGTTATTCTTATCTGGGTAGTGTACACCTTACGACTTATTGTGTTTTTCTTCGAGATACCCACCTATGCTTTTTATATGCACAATTATGACATTTATGACTTGCATGTGCTACCTCGGGACGCACCTATGACTGATATGTGTATCTTCGGGTTTACACCTATCACTGATGTGTGCTCCATAGGGACACATGTATGACTGATATGTGCCTTTAAGTAGACACCTTTGATTGATGCGTGCTCCTTTAGGGTGGCGTTTATGACTGATATGTGACCTTTGGTTTCACTACGACTGATATTATATAGGTGTACATCGTAACCAAGATAAAATTTTTAATATTTTACCTAGAGGGCCCATTAGTGGGTCTCTTACTTTCATACTCACCCTTTCTTATGATATGTTTTTTGGGTAAGGACAAGAAAAAACTACAAACTGATGAATGAAAGGAAGAATCTGTAACCTTGTCACTGAGACCAGACAGAAGCTTCCATTCATTTTTTTTCATTTTTTTATATTTGAAATGAGTCTTGGTATTTGAAATTCTATAACTTTTTATGTTAAACTTTCATGTTCTTCAATATTTTCCAGTTTTAAATTTATGTTTTTAGGGGACTCTAATCAAATGTCTTGTGTATTTGATTTATTTGTTAATCTAAAATTCTGAATTCAAATAATTAGCTCTGTTTCGATAAATTTATGATTTATTGGTCAAAATGTTTGAATAAAAATGTTTAGTCATGAATAGGGACCCTTGTCAAAATACTTGATCGGTCGGGTTGTTACACGGTCTACTATTGATAGACAGTGAGATTTTGATATATTTATGAATAATCTTCCTCATTTTCCTTTATACAAAAACTACTTTCTTAAAAAAAAAAAAATTATTTTACATATTATATTAATTCTCATTTGTATTATATAATTAAAACAAATATTGTCAACCATAAATATCTATTTTCCGTTATATCATAACTCTTATTATTTTTAGCAAGATATTGAAATTCAAATGTAACATAATATTTATTTATAAAAAAAAAATCTTAAATTATGATATTTTATTTTGTTGAAAAAATAACATAAAAAAATAATATAAATTGTATTAATTTAAAAAGAAATTCAAATTGATAAAAACAAATACGTAATCTAAGTTCAAATTATATCAAACTAACTATAAATTAATAAATAGTCATAAGGGCATTCTTGAAATATTATGTAAGTTAAAACATTCCCAGTAGAAATCCCATGAAACAACCCCGTTATCCAAATATTCCCAGATAGAACAAACATGATAATCTAAAGAGATAATAGACATCTATGATTTTGTATATCTATAATTTCAGACATCTAAGATTTTGATTATCTACCTTCTCAAGAAAAACAAATGGCTCGTAAAAGTCAAGGTCTTGGATCAACTCTCTTTTTTTTTTTTTGGTCAAAATTATTTCTTCCCATATTATTTTATTTCTTTAATTTTCCATCTACATAATTTTTTGAAGTTTTATTTTTATTTCTACACATATTATTTTTATTTCTTAAATTTGTCATGTTTATTTAATTCGTAATTTTGTAATGTGTATACTTTTTTTTTTTAATGAAGAATACGTATAAGTTACCCATTATTTAACTTATTTGTTAATTTATTTATCTAATTTTATATATTATTTGAATTATAAATTCTTAATTTTGCAACAAACACACAATTTTAAATTATATTTATTTATTTCATTTTCCAATAAGTGAGGTAGAAAATATTTGAACCTCAAACTTCTACGTAAATAATAAAAGCTTTATGGTAGTTGAAATATGCTATACAACATTTGAAGAATATAAATATTTTGTTTATTCTTAATAGTTTTGCTTCAAGACTAGTTTGTATTAGATAATATGAGCTTTTAATATTTTTTTTAAATGTGTTGGATACATATTATGTTTTTTTTATATATTATATAAAAAAAATTATACCTAAACCATAAAAAGAGAAAAATAACAAAAAAAAAAAAAAGTTTGCAAACAAGATTTTGCTTTTGTTTCTTTTATTGTTACTGTTATTATTATTTTCTTTTCAAGAAGTAAGAACATTAATTGTTACCAAACATATTCTTATATCTAGTTTTTAGAAAATAAGCAACAGGTAATGGAAAACAAGAAATAAGATACAAAAACATTATCCCGGGCTTACCTCTAGTCCTCCACTAACTTCGTGTATTATCACGTTTATGCTTTATCATATATCTTTTGGGAGATGATGAAGGTAACTAAAAAGATCTCCACCTTGTGGACAAGTTCCGACACACCCCTAATCCAATGTGCCCTTTCAAACAAAAAAAAAAAAACTGTATATATTTTTTTGTTTAATCAACTTTTAATTCTTCTCCTTTAAAAAAAAAAAAAATCCAAAATCACTCCTATAAATGGATGAAAGATCAAATTATTGAAAAAACGTGAGAATATTTGATTAACCAAAGCAATGATTAACCAACCACCAACTATAAATACATTATTTGGCTTTTTCCTTTAAAAGATGTATCTTAATTAAATTTACTACATTATTTGGCTTATTAAACCAAAGCAATGATTAACCAGCCACCCACTATAAATACACAAGGCTTCCTGTTTTCAAAAATTCAAAGTGAGAGAATTAGAATTTCAAGTAGTTGAATTTTCCATTTCAAGTAGTTATATCTTCTCTATAACTTTCCATTTAGCAATGGCATTATTGAAACTTGCAATGGTTTTTATAGTGTATTTGTTGGTTGTTGTAGTTGAATTTTCTGATTGTTTTAGTTTCAATTGCACAGTGTCATTAGATGGTACTGGGAATTTTGTTGAAGTTAATGATGCTATAGCAGCAGCACCAAATTTTAGCACGACGAGATTTTATTAAAAACCTAAATATATTAATTGCCATTTAGGGTTTTTGCATGTCTATACCTTATAATATGTCTAGGTGCACTTACTGATCTCTCAACCACTAGTACTTTGAGATGTCTAGGTGCACTTATTGATCTCTCAACCACTAGTACTTCGTTAAAAACTAAGATGAGCAATGGTAATAATTTAAATGAAAGTTTATTGTCAATGTTTCGTCTTAAGAAAACCCTAAACGCCAGCCCTAAATGGTATGCTGGTTTCAGGCAACCATTGAGTCCCATTAATAAAGGTTTCAACAGTAAAACTTGCAACATCCTTTGCATTATGTAATACATGGAAACCAGGCCAGTTCACTCTTTGGGAAGTATTAGCCCCTGCACCTCTGTTGTTGTATTCTGCATAAAACAGTAGATTCGTCGGTACTCCTGGCCACTCCAACCATCCTTTAGGCTGAACCACGTCATCAAGAAATGACTCTATGAATATAACCATTGAATATTTTCTCCATGGTCGTCCAAGGAACACCATTACCTTGTCCTTACTTGATGCTATCTCCGACGACACGGTCACATTACAGTTTTGGAAGACAAAGCCACTCGGATCATCTTTACGATTTTTGGATTGTGCAGTTACGGTACTCTCAATGCTAGGTAATCGAGCAAATATATTACAATCTTGAAATATTGTAAGCCCGTTTCCGAAAATGAAGTCAATACTTCCATATATATCGCATTCTTTGAAAAATTGGAGATCTGATGCAGCAAAGAGAGTGTCTTGATAACCCAAAAACACACACTTATAATATGCTGTGTGCTTGGCTTGGTCAACAACAGCAATTGCTTGGCCCCCCTTTGGTCCAGCAGAGTTTTCAAAAGTCAAGAACTGAGCCATGAAGTTTTCTCCATTTACAGCTACCAAAATCAAACATTCTTTTAGTAATTAAAAAATTTTGGTATTTGAAAATTTTCTTATTTGACAAAATTTTAATAATAAAACCAATTTTTCAAAACCATATTTTCAGCTTTCAAAACATCGGTTGAATTTTTGAAAGATTGGGAAAAGGTAGGTAATAAAACAAGAAATTTAAGCTTCGTATGGTAACTATTTAGTTTTTAGTTTTTAAGAATTAAGCCTATTTTCTTCAAATTTTTTATAATTATTTGTGTCTATCTTATGTACAAGAGTTGGATTCTTAACCAAATTAAAAAAAACAAAAACAAGTTTTCTAAAATCTATATTTTTGTTTTGAAAATTTGACTTGGTTTTTGAAAACATAGGTAAGAAATAGACAACAAAGCAAGAAATTTAGTGGTTGAATAAGTGCATTGTTTAGTTTTCAAAAACGAAAACTAAGAATGAAATGGTTAACAAACGGGAACCTTATTAGTGAAATTGGTATTTTAGGTTTAATTTTAAAAAATCAAAAACAAAAAACCATATAGTTACCAAGCAAACAAGCTAGGGTTATGATGGAGAAGAATTGAAGCTTACTGAGAGTTGCAGTAGTTGCTGTGGTGAAACCAGTTGCGTTACTTCGATTGTTAACAATGATGGTGGTAGAAGCATCATCCCCAATTAAAGCAATGAAAGTCTTTTGAGATGGAACTTCAACAATTTCTTTATAAATTCCCCGTTTCACGTGAATGTAAAATCTCGTCGTGCTAAAATTTGGTGCTGCTGCTATAGCATCATTAACTTTAACAAAATTCCCAGTACCATCTAATGACACTGTGCAATTGAAACTAAAACAATCAGAAAATTCAACTACAACAACCAACAAATACACTATAAAAACCATTGCATGTTTCAATAATGCCATTGCTAAATGGAAAGTTATAGAGAAGATATAACAACATGAAATGGAAAATTCAACTACTTGAAATGCTAATTCTCTCACTTTGAATTTTTGAAAACAGAAAGCCCTGTGTATTTATAGTGGGTGGCTGGTTAATCATTGCTTTGGTTTAATAAGCCAAATAATGTAGTAAATTTAATTAAGATACATCTTTTAAAGGAAAAAGCCAAATAATGTATTTATAGTTGGTGGTTGGTTAATCAAATATTCTCACGTTTTCTCAATAATTTGATCTTTCATCCATTTATTGGAGTGATTTTTTTTTTCTTTTTTTAATGGAGAAGAATGAAAAGTTGTTTAAAGAAAAAAATATATACAATTTTTTTTTTTGAAAGGCACATTGGATCAAGGGTGTGTCGGAACATGTCCACTAGGTGGAGACCTTTTTAGTTACCTTCATCGTCTCCCAAAAGATATATGATTAAGCATAAACGAGATATTACACGAAGTTAGTGGAGGGCTAGAGATAAGCCCGGGATAATGTTTTTGTGTCTTATATCCTGTTTTCCATTACCTATTGCTTATTTTCTAAAAACTAGATATAAGAATATGTTTGGTAACAATTAATGTTCTTATTTCTTCAAAAGAAAATAATAATAACAGTAACAATAAAAGAAACAAAAGCAAAAACTTATTTGCAAACTTTTTTTTTTTGGTTATTTTTCTCTTTTTATGGTTTAGATATAATTTAGTTATATAATATATAAAAAAACATAATACGTATCCAACACATTAAAAAAAATTATTAAAAGGTCGTATTATCTAATACAAACTAGTCTCGAAGCAAAACTAATAAGAATTCTCCGGAGTTGACACCACCTACTTGGCTGCATGGCAAAGTGTCTCCTCTTCATTCCATCAACGCAATGCTGTGGTCATCGCAAGCTAAGTGTCTTCTTCCCACATTCCCAATGCATGTGCCTCCAATATGACGCCACCACCTCAAATTCTTAAGGCTTAAGGCTTTCCTCCCAAGAAGACACATGATTTTGATGATGTTATCCTGATGATTTCATCCTTGTATGCGTCCAACTCTTGGTTGCTCAATTCCTAGTCCATAAGCTATGCATAGCCTCTACTCAACGCATAGCAAGTCAATTCACTATCATGACAATTCAACTTAGCCATTGCAAGGAGATAACCATCACCAACGCATAAGGTGATCATCCATTCTTGACGCATGGCTCACTCGCACGGCTTGCTTGGCATGGGTGCATGGTGCTGGCCACCAACGCATAAGTGTGTTGCATGGACTGGCCGCTTGACGCATGGGCGCGCTTGGCCACGTGGGCTACGCGCGGCGCCTTGACGCTTGGCTAGGTGCTTAGGTGCATGGGCGTGCTACTTCGATGCATGGGCATGCGGTGTGTGTTTGCCATCGCTCGCTTGCTCGCATGGGCGCATGGCATTGTGCTGCGGCTTGGCTGCATGGCAAGGCACCTCGACGCATGGCATGGCTGCTCGGCAGGGTGCTCACCGCATGGGCGTGGTCGCTCGACAGTGCGCTCAACGCACGAGCATGTCCACTCGATGCATTGTGTCCGACCGGGGCTGCTCGACGCATGGCATGGGTGCTGGCCGAGGCTGCTCAACACATGGCCTGGGCACTGGCCGAGGCTTCTCGACGCATGGCCTGGGCGCTGGCCGAGGCTGCTCGACGCATGACTAACTTTCCATGCATGCCTCGCCCACTCGTGTGCCTTCCAAAACATCATCTCCTTTTTCCTTCTTCAGCCGCATGCCTTCACCAACAACTCTTCCAATGCATCAACACCATCCTAACACACAAAATTCTATACTTAGCTAAATTTCAAAAATTTTCCCCAAAAGTTAACCTTCCAAATTTCCTTTTTTCTTCTAATTTCCACTCTTTTCTCTACCATTTTACCCTAGTTTCCACATCAACCTACTCGTCACACTAATCACAATAGGGAACATACTCAAGTAGAGAAATTGGGATTTAGGGTTCACATTTACCTCCCTCTTACAAAAATTTTGTCCTCAAAATTTTGCTACAAGTCCGTCAATTAAACAACTGCAGATACTTGTTTCTGATTTGCTCTTCGGCTTCGCACGTTGCTTCTTCCGTGTTATGGTTCAGCCATTGTACCTTTACCAATGGGATTGTCTTATTCCTTAAGACTTGTTTCTTTCTGTCAAGAATCTCCACTGGTTCCTTTTCATAGGACAAATTTTCTCTCAACTGTACCGGTTGCTCAGGCAATATATGGGTAGGATCTGGCACATACTTTCTAAGCATTGCCACATGAAACACATCATGAATACAAAATAATTCTAGAGGTAAATCTAATCTATATGCCATTGGGTCGACTCTTTCTATTATCTCATAAGGTCCAATATATCTCAAGCTTAATTTCCCATTCCTACCGAACCTGAGTATTCCTTTCCACGGAGATAACTTCAGAAATACTTTGTCACCAACTTCAAACTCTAATTCTCTTCTTCGCTTATCAGCGTAACTTTTTTGCCTATCTCGAGCTGTCTTAAGATTATCTCTTAGAATCTTAACGCTGTCTGATGTCTGTTGCATAAGTTCTGTACCTAGTAATTTCCTTTCACCAACTTCATCCCAACATATCGGAGTCCTACATGGCCTTCCGTATAGTGCCTCATATGGTGTCATCCCGATACTCGAATGGTAACTGTTGTTATACGCAAATTCGATTAACAACAGATGCGTATCCCAACTGCCCTTAAATTGCAATATACATGCTCTCAGCATGTCCTCTAATGTCTGGATGGTCCGTTCAGACTGACCATCTGTCTGTGGATGAAAAGCAATACTAAAATATAACTTGGTTCCCACAGCTTTCTGCAAACTAGGCCAAAACATTGATGTAAATCTGGAGTCTCGATCTGATACAATAGAAACTGGAACTCCAAACTGACTCATGACTCGATCAACATATAGCTTAGCTAATTGGTCTAGGGTATAAGTAACTTTAACAGGTAAAAACTTAGTTATTTTTGTCAATCTATCCACAATTACCCATATACCATCATTGCTCGCTAGTGTCTTAGGTAATCCAAACAGGACAGTTTTGGCTATATACTTGAACTTGATCTTATGATATGTCTCTATATATAGTTCGAGTATTCATGTTATAGCCAAGGATCTTAGTTTATTGGATTTAGGCTACAACTTCAATAACAACTTTATCGAAAAACTGAACAGAATATGTTTATTAATTTACAAACTACGAGTTTTAGGACATAAAATCCAACAGGCTATTGTAGCCGGATTTAGGGATGAGAATTTCCTCTGGTCCTTAGGCAATAAAGCAACTATGTCCTATGTCAAACTTATTTCTAGGGCACAAAAGTACATTAGCGTCGGGGAGCTTCTTCGCTCGTAAGGTGGTCAGAAAGAGAAAATAACCCGTTTGAACCATCAAAGGTCAAGAGGTCAAGAAGATGAATATTGGCATGAGAACAAGAAGAGAACGACAGAAGAATGGCCTGTAGCACATGAGAGAATAGCCCAAAAAGGTTTGCTACGTAGTAAGTTTGAACAGGTTCCCACGGTGGTCCCTATGGGGTGATCTTGATAGAATTCCAGCAAAAGGAAATGTTGAAGTGGCCAGCCAAGCTGAAGGCCAGTTCATACTGAAGAAATAGAGACAAATATTGTCTCTTTCATAAGGACCATGGGCACACCCTTGCAAAATGTTTTGACCTCAAAGAGGCTATAGAAACTCTAATTCAACGAGGTCAGCTGAAGGAATATGTGGGAAAAGGCAGCAACCAGAATGGTAACCAAAGCAGAATAACTTGAAGCAAGAGAGTTCACATGCTAACATCACCTAGAGAAATTAAGACATTCCTGGGTGGTCTAGCTAGAGGCGATTCTAGCAAAAAGCGAAAGAACAAAGCACGTGAGGCCAAACTCTTTCAAGGGTCTAGGAGGTATGTTTTACTATTGTAGTAGATCAAATTATTGATTTCTCTGAGGAAGATGCAGTAGATATACATCAGCCTCACAATGATGCTTTAGTTGTGTCTTTGGCCATAGCGAATATCAAGATGCATCAAATTCTAGTGTATAGAGGCAGTTCAACGGACATCTTATCTATCTGCGCCTTCGATGCTATGAGATTGAGGCACAAATTTTTGAAAAAAAATGCAACCCCATTGTTAGGGTTCAACGGGCAGTCGGTATATCCAGAAGGTAGCATAGAACTCCTATTCACCTTTGGCGGAAAATATTTATATTCTTTAAATGTTGCCAAAATTTGATCTGCATTGTTTTCTCTTACTCGAGACATTTGCATTAAATAATGTCAATATATATCCAACTCAATTATATTCGTATCTAAATGTTGTATAGCGTATTTCAACTACTATAAAGCTTGTATTATTTACGTAGAAGTTCGAGGTTCAAATATTTTCTACCTCACTTATTGGAAAATGAAATAAATAAATATAATTTAAAATTGTGTGTGTTTGTTGCAAAATTTAGAATTTATAATTCAAATAATATAAAAAATAGATAAATAAATTAACAAATAAAATTAACAAATAAGTTAAATAATAGGTAACTTATACGTATTCATCATTAAAAAAAAGTATACACATTGCAAAATTAAGAATTAAATAAACATGACAAATTTAAGAAATAAAAATAATATGTATAGAAATAAAAATAAAAATTTTAAAAATTGTGTAGATGGAAAATAAAAGAAATAAAATAATATGGGAAGAAATAATTTTGACAAAAAAAAAAAAACGAGTTGACCCAAGACCTTGACTTTTACGAGCCATTTGTTTTTCTTGAGAAGGTAGATAACCAAAATCTTAGATGTCTGAAATTATAGATATATAAAATTATAGATGTCCATTATCTCTTTAGATTATCATGTTTGTTCTATCTGGGAATATTTGGATAACGGGGCTTGTTTCATGGGATTTCTATTGGGAATGTCTTCAACTTACATAATATTTCAAGAATGCCCTTACGACTATTTATTAATTTATAGTTAATTTGATCTAATTTGAACTTAGATTACATATTTGTTTTTATCAATTTGAATTTCTTTTTAAATTAATACAATTTATATTATTTTTTTATGTTATTTTTTAACAAAATAAAATATCATAATTTAAGATTTTTTTTATAAATAAATATTAAGTTACGTTTGAATTTCAATATCTTACTAAAAATAATAAGAATTATGATATAATGGAAAACAGATATTTATGGTTGACAATATTTGTTTTAATTAGTTATGTGAATCTTTATCCGGTTTAATATGTTTTACAGGTATTCAGATCAAATTTTTAAAAATTACAAACGTTATATTAAATTTTAATACTCCCCACACATATAGGATCTCCCGACGCAGTTTAAAACGGCGTCGGGAGTTATAGTGGAACTCCATACGCACAAACGGCGTCAGGGGTTATGGGGGAACTCCCGATGCCTATGTGGTTCGTCGGGAGATCCCGGAACTATGGGTCTAATCACTATATTTCTAGTATTGGGTTCAAAAGAAGTACATTTGACATATGTGTTTATGTAAATCAAGGTTCTTACGAGGACAAGGTTTACCTACTCATATATGTAGATGACATATTGCTGGCAGGTAGGTCCAAAGAAGATTTATCCCATGTTAAAAACCTCTTAAACAGAGAGTTTGATATGAAGGACATAAAAAAACAACCAAGGTCATAGGAATAGAGATCCAAAGGAACAAAGAGGAATATATTCTAAGCATCCATCAGTCAAATTATTGTGAGAAGATCCTTAAACGGTTCAACATGAATGATGCCAAACCTGTGAGTTTACCTATTATGCAACACTTTAAGCTTTCCTCGGCTAACTCTCCTAAAGATTCTTACCAAGAACATCAGAAACAGACGATTATCATACCTTACAGTCAAGCAGTCAAAAGCCTAATGAATTCAGTGATTTCTACCAGACCTGATCTCTCATATTCAGCTAGATTAGTTAGTAGATATATGTTTAATCCTGCTATAGACACTGGGAAGCTACTAAATTGGTCCTAAGGTTTTTGGTTTGGTCTAAAAACTCAAGATAGTCTACCAAAGGTCAACTGAACCAAACTTAGAGCTTTATGGATATGTAGATGCTGACTTTGCTGGTGATTTGGACAAAATGAGGTCCTTACCAGGTTACATTTTCCTTTATGGTCCTAATCTAATTAGCTAAAAAGCATCACTACAGCTTATAGTAGTCTTATCTACAATAGAAGATGAATATATGGCTTTAACAAAAGCAATGAAAGAGGTATTATAGCTCAAAGGATTGATGAAAGGCTTTGGAATAGATCAAACAGTGGTAAAACTCTACTTTGACAACAAAAGTGCTATACATTTGTCTCGAAATCCACAATACCACACTAGAACTAAGCACATTGATATCAAGCATCATTTCATTAGAGATCAAATTGAGACAGTGGAGATAGAAATTTTAAAGGTTCATACTTCAGATAATGCAGCTAACATGTTAACAAAACCTGATTCAAAGCTTAAATTGTTTAATTGTTTGAAATAGGTTGGCTTTGAGCTTCCAGACACATGGTAGACATATCAGTTAGAATCTGGAAGATGAGAAGATTGCAAGGCATTAGAATCAAGGTAGATAATCTAAAGAAGCTTTGATTCAAATACCTCAGTTTTTTATTTGTTTATAACTAAATTTGTAAACGGTCAGCTGGTATATCTCTATAAATACCACTTATTTTAAATTCAACATAGAGAGTTATCATCATTTTCTTTAGTTTTCTGTAAACAACATAAACTATCCGCAATCTTCATTAGTAAAATAATTCAGATCTTCAGTTGTCATCGAGTTCCATCGAGTATTTAACAGAGACTCGTCAGACGAAGAAGAGAATTCTCATCGAGGATCGAGTAGGAAGACGTCGAGCATCGAGTGTTGAGTATTGAGGATTTGGCACAATATTTTAGAGCCATTTCTTCATCTTTCCAGCGTTGATCTTGGGTATTTCGGGCCTTGTGAAGAGTGGTTAGACCATCAATTGTTTTATAGAATTGGAGGAGGTTGAGGAGGTTAACAAACACCTCGATCAAGTTTAATTTTACTCCACTTCTCGTACTTTTTGATCCAGTTTCTTTCTTTCACAACTTAGAATTCTGCTTTGTATAGCGATAAGTAATGTTTTTTTTTTTTTTTTTTTTGGCTGAATTAGTTGTTTGGTTTTATCTTTGCTTTGTTATTTCTCTGTTTCTTCGTTGGATCTCATCTTTGTGTGATCTCATATGAAAGCTAAGGCAATTAGATGTTGTGTGTAACAAAACCGTCATGACCTATGCGGTATACAAAATGTTGTATGTTATGCAAATTTCATTACATTCCTTCCATAATAGTCTCGTAGAAGCTTACTTCATCTTCTCATTGTTATTAAATGTGCTTGAATTTTAGTTTGAGAGTTTAAAATACGATGTGATGGGGCATGTGAATTAAATAAAGGAAATTTGGGAGATTAGATTGAAACTTTATAGTGGCCACTAGGATAAAATCCTACAAGTTTATTGTAAACAAAATATACTTGATAATAAATTTCCCTCTTTGGTTACTGTGTTCTATTTTGCTCTTTTTCTATAGCTTGGTGAGGAGGCATTATATACCTCTATTTGGATCTATGTCCAATAAAATTAATCTTGTTAAGAGGTAATATAAGATCACGATTGCAATTATTTTCTTCCTCTATAATGTGTTTAGGTTTCAAATCTTTTTGACTTCAGTTCCCAGAGAAACAAATACCCTATTCTTTTTATTCCTTGATTCAAGGCACATGGAATTTTCCAAATAGGTTAAGGCTTCAAAAATGACTGTTGTTTTCCTGTGAGGTACTAAAAACTGGTTTATTACTTTGGGTTGGGTATCGCTTGGTGTGGCTATTACTTTATTGATATGTATTGTCTTATGTTAGTATTCTCTGTTTTACTTTGGGTTAAGTTTTTATACTCTATTTTGTTATCTTTGAAATAACTCAATGTTGTTTATGTTTATGTATAAGTTTTGTTCTCCCCTACGAGTTTTGGACTTCAAGTTTATGCTAATAGAGATGGTCATTTCTAGATCCTAAAAAATTTTGGGTACGTAATAAGTAACTCTATTAGTATTATTTATATTTCAACTATGTTTTTGAGTTTCCATGTTAATTTTTTTAGCTTGTTTGATTATTGAGAGAATGGATAGTAAAATATCAATTTTATTTATGACATTTTTATAAACGTTTGATTATAGAATAGTGTGTTGGGTTAAAAATGCCTTTAAGTATTCTGCCATTGTTGAGGGCGAAAAAGTCCGAGAGTTATATGATTTTTTTGGTTAGATAAATATTTTGCACTTGAAATTTGTTGGAAGTTACTTTATGGATTTTGTTTATAGGTTTTTTTTTTTCATCTTTATTTTGTTTATAGACAATAAACACAACTTGGAGTTAATTAGATTTGTAATATCAACAATTTGTAATTTATTAAGTTTATGTTTTGTTCAACTCTATATGTAAGATACTAATTAATATATTTCTTCTTTTCTTTTCTTTTCTTTTTTTTTTGATAATTTGAATCTTGTATAAATACTTATCTAGATATATACATTTTGATTATGTGAATTATAAATACATTTTGTCACGTTTAATGTGTAGCATAGTATAAAACACAATAATAGTAACATGAACACAATCGAGAAGACATAAAAAGTTCATAAAGAAAGCTCTAAAAATTTTAAAAAGTTATGGAATGGAAATTGTTTGAACATTTGATGGCTGATTTGGCGTTCAGTAAACAGTTATGGTTTCCAATAAATGCTATAATAGATGAACATTAACCTCGGGCTATAAAAGCATTTTTATATTTTTTTTCAAAATGCGATCATTGTGGTTTGCAAAATGCTATAAAAAATTAAGTTTTTCACAGCATATTACTAACTGCTATAAAAAGGTTAGACTTTTAATAGCATTTTAAAAATGCTACAAAAGGCCTTATACTTTTAATATTGTGGGCTTACACGACTTTGTAAAAAACGCTATAAAAGGTCTATAATAGCGTTTTTTTCGAAGCTATCGTAGGTCTGCTTTCCTTGAGTGGACAACGACATTTATTAGATTCTTATTGCAATGATTTTCTAAGTTGTTGCACAATATTGCAACAGATTTTTGTTTTCTATTGCAGAAGTGGTACTACTACAAAATCAATAACAGTAGTAATTTTATCTTTGATGATCGAAAAAGTGTTGCAATATTTGCCTTTTCTATGATTGATAAATATGGTCACTATTGCGACAATTTTCTTTACTTATTGCATACAGCACTAACAATTATAATATAAAACTTTTTTAATAAATTCTATTCATTTTTTTTATTAATAACTCTGTAAATACATTCATGACATTGGCTAAGACTTAACATACTATATATGAATTTGAATACTTGCCTTTTTAAACCTATAGTGAACAGGCAATTGAGAAAAAGACATGTTTATTATTATGTTTGTTTGTTGTTTTTTTTTTCTTTTTTTTCTTTTTTTAAGTTAACATGACCAAGGGTAGAATATTAGAGATTTCATATTCTTCTTTATGTTTTTAGTTTCACAGAGCTTAACGATGTGTATTTGGTAGACAATTTGGATTTTGTTTCTGAAAAAAGTTTTCGAATTTTGTAGTCGAAATAGTGAAAATTCTAAAAAGAACATTTTTATGTTTTCATTTTATCCAGATACTGAGTTTCCAATTTTTAAAATGTAGAGTTATATAAATAGAGATAAAAATATTTTGAAGTACAATATGTCATGTTATGAACTCAATTTACCTTTAGAAAATATAATATTTATTATTTAATATGTTATAAATTATATGATATTAAAAGATAATAATTATATGATTTTTTAAACATACATCATATTCATAAATTAATAATAGTTTATTGTCAACTAAATACTCATAGGTAACTACAACTAGTTTTATGTTTATAAATTTATAGTATCAAATACATTTTAAACATTAATTTAAATTAAATTTTAATTTTTCAATATGGTACCAAACACATATATGAAAATATAAAATACAAATCTAGTTTTATCGAACACAAATCTATTTAAATATATGGTTTGAGAACGGTTGCTATTTTATTTAACATTCGTTCATCGCTGTGTTTATATGTTGTGATTGCTTTAGTAGTACACTATTGCTACATTATCTAAAGCATTGCAATATCACTGCTGCAATATACCCTATTATTGCAATTACTATATATGTTGGGAATTCAATGTCATAGGAGAAGCAAATCAACCATAAATCGGATAAAAAAATTTAAAAAGTAAAGACCAAAGAGAATAGAGAGATAGACACAAATGATTATAGTGGTTCGGCCAAAGCCTACATTTACGATATGAACCAGAGGAGCAATTTGATTCAACAATATTAAATGGAGAGATGATTTCAGAATCGCTCGCATGAAAAAACGAAAAACTCAAGCCTCTTTATAATATAGAGCAATGTAAAAATTCACTCCTAAATACACCAGATTCAGTGTTGACCAAATTACCAATAAACTAACCATTGTCAAAATAAACCCAAGTGATTAGAACTATGGTTACATGATCAAAGAGTGACAATTGAGAGTCAAACGTTCTTTTGTTCCATTTGCTAGATGACTGTTTAAGTCCATAAATGGACTTTTGTATCTAGAAAACTAGGTGTTCTCATCCAAAGTTCCATACAAGAATGTGATAGTTACATCCATTTGTTCCAATTCTAAATTTAATTGGACAACCATAGAAAGTAGTACTCGAATGAATGAGTGTCGAACTACAGGTGAAAACACTTCGTTATAACACATACCCTCTTATTGGGTGAAACCTTTAGCCAGAAGGCGGGCTTTATAACAAGGTTCAGAAAAGCCTTTTATACTTGGTTTAATTCTGTAAAGCCCTTTACAATCAACAACTTTCTAATTTTCAAGTTTATTCACAACTGTCCAAGTTTTGTCTTTATGCAGTGATTCAATTTCCTTATCCATGACTTTCAACCAATCCTTAGATTCACTAGCATGGATGGCTTGTTTATAAGTATTTTTTTTCACATAACGAATCGTCCCAACAATTTAAAGAAAACGCAACATAATCAGCCTCTTCATAACGACTTCGGGGTCTTATAGTTCATCTTTCTTTATCCCTAGCTAGTTGATTCAATAACAATTTATTGAATTTTCAGAATAAGTTTTATAGTTTACAAACCATGAGTTTTAGTACATAAAACCCAATAAACTCCCACTTGGACTAAAGCTCCAGTGGTAACTCATATATATGAATATATAAGACTAAGTTTCTGAGATTTATTAGAGACATACAATAAACTAGGGCATCCCATACCCATGGTTTATCATTCTAATATCACATACCCAATATTTCTCCCACTTGCCCTAGGTTATTAACCTGTTATTCCTAGTCATAGGTGATTTTCCAACACTTTAGCTGAGAGAATCATTATAAACATGTTAGTGTACAATAGACTTTTAATTAAACTATATGGGGAATGCATCTTATTCTCAATAATGACCAGGAAGTCATACTTTCCCCCCACTACATTGAGGTACTCTCAACTCTTTGAGTAAGACGCATCTGACATGTCTTAACAACTCTTGTTAACAGTGTTAATTCAATAGCTCTTTATCAAATACATCTAGAAATCTTTAAACTTTTTATACTTGGATCTAATCAATTTCTAGTCGTTTTAAATATCTAAATATTTGCAAATAGCTTATACTAGTTTGATTCTTAACAGAAGTTATTGTGAGATAGAACAAACATAATTTTCGAAAATGAACATTTCATTTACAACAAAAATATATACGTTTTGTTCTTTACAAGATAAGAAAAGCAAGTAAAATTATCATCAAATGACAACATCTCCCACTGGTTAAGCTGAGCAAGCGGTCCTCAGGAACTAGTTCCCCTGTTTTTCTTTCTCTACTCTCTTCTCAGCAAGGTACTGAGGGCAATGTCTCTTCCAATGCCCTTCTTCGATGCAGTGAAAATACTTTCCTTTGTCTGCAGTGTTGTTCTTGCCTTTCTTTCCAGTGGGTTTCTTCTTCCCTTTCCCGTTGTTCTTCTTAACATGAATACTTTTACTCTATGAAAAGGAAGCAACATCAGGATATTTGGAGGACGTTTCTCCCTTCTCAGCAGTACTAACGTTTACTTATGATTCCAGACCTTTAGTTCTCAACATAGTCTTGTAAGGCTGTAGCTCATTCACTAGAGTAGTCAAACTGTATTCAATTTTATTCATGAGTTCATTCATGCAAAACTACAGAAAACTCATCAGGAAAGATTCTAAAATAAAACCGACTTGACTTCTCTCATCACCAACAACGTCGTTTACTTCCGCCACATTAAAGTGGAGCATCATGTCCAGTACATGTTCACAGACAGAGGCCCCCTCTTTTATGTGGTTGTTGTGAATGTACTTTGTAGCATCATGCCTTAGGGTGAAGGATGGTTGTCTGAGCATCCCTCGTAGAGATTCCATAAACTCTTTGGCAATACCTATATCCTCATGTTTCTTCGCTAAAACATCAGATATGCATGAAAGGATATAAGCACGGGCTTTATCATTTGCCGTGATCCATCTATCATACGCTTCCCGAATAGTTTAATTTGTGTTAAAGCTCGGAATGGGAGGACAATCTTCTATTAAGACGAACTGCAAATCGTCTATCACCAGTATAGTATTCAAATTTGATTTCCAGGTTTCATAATTATCCCCAATCAGTTTATCAGACGCCAACAATTGTACTAGTGAACTCGTCATTCTGAAATTACAAAAAAAAATTCCCCATTTTAATGCTACAGAAGCCTTAATACCTAATGGTGTGCACTAGACCTGACTCAGCTCACTATTCAGCTTGGTGAGTAGGTATATGTGAAATCCAGATAAGGCACATTGAGAGGCTACTGAGTGGGTCTTTAGGTACCTAGTTAGATCTCAGAAGACGAGCCTCTTATATATACACCTTGATACAACTAGTTTAATAGGGTATGATTTTCAGTTTAGGGGAAATACTATTAGTTGGAAATCTTAACTTACAGTCTATATAAGCTCTATCTACCACAAAGAACAGAATTCATTGCATTAACAAAGGTCGTAAAGGGAGTTAAATGGCTTTAAGAACTACTATCAGACTTTGGTTTCAATCAGAAAACAATAAGCATAAAATGTTGATAACAAAATGAAATTATCTAACTAAAAATCATTAGTTTCATGATAGAACAAAATAGTAGACATACAAATGCACATTATCATAAATGAAATAGAAAGGGGAATTCAGAATGGGAAAAGTTAAACATAAGAAAACTTATCTGACTGTCTAACTAAGGTAGTAGTGCATTCTAAACTCGAGTACTACCTAGGTCTACTAAAAGTAGTAGACCAAGAAGCTGAAGGTTAAGCTACAAAACAAATTCAAGGTATGAGAGATTTTTAGCTCAAGGTGGAGAGTTATAAAAGAAAATGAGCTTACCTTAACAGATCAAGCTTCAGTTGAACCTCCTTTGTTCTAGCTTACCTCATACAAGAAACAAAATGTCTAAAAGTAGTTGGACCGTGAGATTCCTATGTTGCGCCTGCTGGTTTGCTTTAAGCGGCTCTTTGCTAGTAATTTAATGATGACTATCCTCACGGAGGGTTGTAACGATTTGGAACAACTCAAACTCCAAGATGGATAGGATTTTTGAGGTCCATTCCCAACCTTGACTTTCCATTTCGGTAGCACAGTTGGGACCGACCTCTAATGTCTGAAAACGGAGGGTTACACTTACAGAAGTATTAAAGTGTTAATAATTTCTGACCAAAAGCGGTAGCCAGATGACTATCGGAATATGAGTTATTCTAGAGATAATATTTAGTTAAGAATGTCTTGCTGTAGTATCGTTTCAAAAAATAATTTGGGGTATATTATTATTTTGCTAAA
The DNA here is from genome assembly GCF_009727055.1 of Benincasa hispida. Taxonomy (NCBI): domain Eukaryota; kingdom Viridiplantae; phylum Streptophyta; class Magnoliopsida; order Cucurbitales; family Cucurbitaceae; genus Benincasa; species Benincasa hispida. The sequence continues at coordinate 18,023,755 of NC_052354.1, forward strand.
ACTTGATTGGATTTAAAAGCAATTCACTTATAAT
>NC_052354.1:18023888-18108069 GCF_009727055.1 Benincasa hispida
TCATCTTGGAAGTCTCGATACGATTACGTGAGCTCTCTCTTAGATCTTTCATTGCGAATATTTAATCTTATTAAATGTAATCAAATACCTACTTGTCGTTTTTAGAGTACACCCATAACATTTTATTCTTATATGTGTTTTCATCTTTCGTTCTCTTCTCAAAAAAGAAAAAAAAAAAACTTATCTAGTTGTACTTGTGCTCTCGTCTGTCTCGTCTCTACTTTAATTAATAAATAAAATGAATGGATCGTGTTCACTATTATCCTTTTTTCAAATCGTCCAATGTTTGGGTGATATCTGAAATCACTTTTCAAATGGTTGCTTATAAACGTCATTCCAAACAGGTTGCCTTAAATACCTTCTGGCTACTATGTTCTTAAAAGCCTAAATATACTAGGGTTTTTACATGTCTGTAAGATACCTTTACAAGTTTGCATGTATTATGTCACTAATGAAACCTTCTATTGGAAAGCTCTTTTCTAGTCTCTCCCATTACTTTGAACTTTGAACACTGTTTCTTCTGTACATATTTTTCAAGTAATGCATCACTTTTGGATCGGGGCATGATGAAGACACTATGGATGTGCCAATCTAATTAAGATGTCTACGTTCACCTACAAATAAACGGAGGAAAAGTAATAATTAAAATGAAGAAAACCCTAAAAGCCAACCCTAAATGGTAAGTAAGTTTCATGCAACCAATTAGTCCATGAATTTTCAACAGTAGAAGTTTCAACTTCTGTGGCATTATGTAATGTTTGGAAACTAGGCCAATTCATCATTTGAGAAGTGTCAAGAACTGAGCCATAAATTTTTCTCCATTGGCAGCTACCAGAATCAAACATTGTTTTAGTATTTAAAAAATGTTGGTTTTTGAAAATCAAGCATAATTTCATTAAATCTCTTATAATATTTGAATTTCCAGCCAAGCTTAGCCAAGCTTAAAAAAAAAAAAAAATTAAAAACTACATTTTTAGCTAACTTCGCTTGATTTTTTTTTTGAAAGATTAGGAAAAGTTAGGTAATAAAACAAGAAATTTAAGCTTCGCTTGATAACCATTTAGCTTTTAGTTTTTGAAAATTAAATCTATTTTCTCCCAATTTTTTATAATTATTTGTATCTATCTCAAGTACAAGAGTTGCAATATTACCCAAATTTCAAAAACAAAAACAAGTGCTTTAAATATAAAAAACAAGTTCTTACCCAAATTTAGTGGTTGAATAAGTGCTTTGCTTAATTTTCAAGAACTAAAAACTAAAAACAAATTGGTTAACAAACGGAAACCTTAGAGGTGAAACTAGTGTTTTAGGTTTAATTAAAAAAAATCACAAACAAAAAATAAAAGATTACCAAACAAACAAGCTAGGGTTACGGTGGAGAATTGAAGCTTATAAGGGTTGCACTAGTTGCTGTGGAGAAATCAATGGCATTACTTTGATTGTTAACAATGATGGTGATAGAAGTATCATCCCCGATTAAAGCAATGAAAGTATTTTGAGGTGGAACTTTAACAATTTCGTTATAAGTTCCAGGTTTCACGGGAATGTAAAATCTTGTCGTTCTAAAATTTGGTGGTGCTGCTATAGCATATTATATTGTTAATCGGAATCTTAGGTATCCTAAATTATAGATATCCATGAATTATAGATGTCTAATATCTCTAGACTACTATGTTTGTTCTGTCTATGAATATATTGATAATTGTCATTGTTTCATAGGATTTCTACTCGGAATGTCTTAAACTTACATAATATTTCAATGATGCCCTTACAGATATTTATTAATTTATAATTAAGTTGATATAATCTGAACATTTATCAGTTTGAATTTCTTTTTCAATTAATACAATTTGTATTATTTTTATATGTTATTTTTTCAACAAAATAATATATCATAATTTAAGATTTTTTATAAAAGAAATACTAATTTACATTTGAATTTGAATATTCTGCTAAAAAATAATAAGACTTATGACATAACGAAAAATTGATATATATAGTTTATCGTATTTATTTTACTTATATAACACACATCCTTCTCTCACTTACTATAAATACTTTCTCTATTCACCTTGATATTGACCTATGTGTGAACACCTTCCAACGAGAGGACACTTTCAAGGTGTCATGAGAACGAACATAGATCACGGTATGAACTTTAACAAAGAGCGTGCTCTAGTTTTTGCTTCAGTTATTCCTTATATATTCTCCTAATTTTTGCTTCCCTCTCCCTCAGTTACCACCTCGTTGTTATGGATGATCATTGTTCTTTTGTTTGGACAATCTTTAATGGTATGCTTTGATATTTCCAACACTTAATATCTTCATTTCTTTAAAATTTTCTGTCACGAACTTCTCCCTACTTCTAAAATCAATTCTATTCTTATTTTTCCATGATGAATTTAAAGGAGAATAATGGTTTAGAATAAGTGTTCCTCGTTCTTTTTGTACTCAACTGTTTTTCCACATTGATGCCTAGATGTAACATCTCTTCTATGTCAAAGTAACATTGCAAATGTTGCTTGTCTTCTTGTTCAATCTCCTTGTTGAGGTCATTCAAAAAGTGTCCATCTCTTTGTAGCAGTATTCCTTGTTGAGGTCATTCAAAAAGCGTGTCTCTTTGTAGTAGCGTGAGAGTCTTCATGTTCCCATCAAGATCAAGTCCATCTCTCATAGTGTTCATCTCTTTGTAGTAGTGTTCCACCAACCTGTTGCCTTGTCTCAATTCTTGAAGCCTCCGTCCATGTACCTTTGTAAATGATTTGGAACAAATCGTTTCCTCATAGTCTTTTTGAATTCATAACATGAGTAAATTGGTGCTTCGAGATTTCTTCCCTTTCATGACATTAACATATCCCACCAAGTTTGAGTGTAATTCTTAAATTTGGCAACAAAAAATCTAACCTACTGCTTATCGCTAAAATTATAGCAAGCAAACACATTCTCCACCTCTTTATCCCATGGGAGGTACTCCTTTGGATTGTTTTGCCAAAGAACTTTGAAAATTTGTACTTGATATCCCTCATACTACGATCAATTTGAGTTGCTTCTCATTGAACTCTCCTTTGGAAGTTTTGATATCCTCTCCCTCTACCTCTTCCTCTTACTGCACTATGTTCAACACATCTTTCCTTTCTTCTTAACATCTAAGTAACTTAACTTGGTAAACGTCCAAACAATCAGAACAATCACCCTGATCTTCGTCCTCGTTATGGTGAGCTGCCATACATTGTTGTGGAGGTGGCGGTATTTTTTCCATTGCTTGATGCTCAGTCTCCAACCTATCAAACAATATGTCAAGGCTTCCATAGTGCAGATCATTCATACTATAACTTTTTGTTGTGCCTCTCTCAAACATATTTCGTTGGCTTCAACATCATCTTGATTTTCTATCTTGTAAAGAAAAAAAAAAAAGTAAAAGAAAAATGGGTCATGCCAACATTCCCTCATTTGAACCCAATATTCTATGTAGAATTACTCCTAAGACTAAATATCCCAAAACATCAGTAAATTTTATTTTATGAGAATCATGCAAGAACGATGTTAATTTGGCAATAAAGTGGAAAGTAACAAAAATGTCAAATTTAGAAAATAGGTGTGAGTAGAGAATGAAAACAAACTTTTAGGGAACAAATAAGTTATAGGTATCTAAGAAAATGGACATATAAAAATTTCGCAAATGATTACGAAAAATATGATATTAAAAAAAAAAGTGTGAATGAAAAGATGGGAATGACATAGATGTAGATATGAATCTGGACTCTTTTCAAATAGTTAGTCACAATACTTCAAAACTTATTTGAGAATTTTTTTTGAAAATAAATACTTAAACCAAGAACCATATAATATGAAAAGTGACAAAAACACGATAAGTCACTTTTTTTTCTTTTCAATTTTTACAACACTTTTTTCACATTTTTCTTTTCTTTTTTTTCATTTTTTAATTATTATTTATTCTCTCTCTCTCTTCTGTTTTTTTTTTTTTTTTTTTGCAACAAGCACAATAGAAAATGAAGCAAGAAAAAAATGACAAGATGAAGAGTCACAATAAATATGGAGATAGATGAAATGATTAAAAGAAAAAAAGAAGATAGCATGCAAAAGAAAATAAGAAATGATATAATCTGTTTAGAATCAAAGCTTTGATACCAAATGATAGAGGGAAGTTCCATAGTTATGTTTGAGAACTCCTCTTAGATAGGTGGACCCCAAAACAATAAGACTAAACTCAATTAACACGAGAACAACCCCAAGAAAGCTTAAACATATTTGCCTTAAAAATATTCAATTATCAAGAAGAAATGATAACTTGTTCCTAACTTCAAGATTTCAAACTCTCCATAATCTAATTAATCGGACAAGATTGAAAGTTCTACAACATGCATTCTAATAAAAAAAATACAAAGAAAGCATAAAGCTTGAGAGATTCAACTATATGAAAATTCATTCAAAATTCAATTATATCTTCAAACGAAAAAAATACATAGGTAATTATATCATTGAAAAGATACCTTGAAAAGACACAACCTTTCACCTGTAATATCTAAATCCAACCACAACTCTTGAAGTTCATAAATATATGTTAGAAAAATGTAAATTCATAAAATAAATAGATTCATAGTCAATTAAATACGTGGATAAATTTGGATTTTAAGATTCATTATGGCTCCAAATATCTCCTGGAGCTTCAAAGGTTACAACCTTTCATCATGGATTTGAAACTGAGCATGGAAGCAAGTATTAATCCCTTGGACTGACTTGGAAACTTCTCCTATTGATTTTCAACATAAGGTTTATTGAGTTAGGTTGAGTTTGTTGAGCTTCATTTTCCTTTTCATTTGGGCTAGTTAGAGCTTGTTCAACGTCATTTTGCTCTTGGTTAGTTAGCTCCTTAAAGGACTCATTTCTTATACTCCTTTGATTTGATGATTGTTATTCTAAATATTTTAACCTCCCGAGCTCGTGATTATTGATCCGAAACTGACCCATAAAAACATTTATTAGATTCTTATTGCAATGATTTCCAAGACGTTGCACTATATTGCAATAAATTTTTGTTCTATATTATAGGTGTGGAACTACTACAAAATCGATAAAAGTAGTAATTTTATCCGTGGCGATTGAAAAAGTGATGCAATATTTTCCTTTTCTAAGATTTATAATATGATCACTATCACGACAATTTTCTTTACTTATTGCAACAGTTTAAATTGTTACAACACTAATAATTATAATATCTTAAATTGCAACAATTGAAAGCAAACTGCCTGCAAGAAATAAACTCTTTTAGTGGGTATGAATACTTGTAAAATAAACCCATAGACAAAGGGTGGTTGTGCAATTTTTAATGTTTTATTTATTAAAAATTTGTATATTTAACCACGTAATGTATATGTTTTCCATTGTATTACATGGAATAATTACAGTATCTCTAGCAATTCACCCTTATTTTAAATAATAGTTTATTGTCAACTAAATATTAGTAGGTAACTACAACTAGTTTTATATTCATAAATTTAGTACCTAACTAAATACTAATGATTTATTTATTTATTATTATTATTATTTATAAATCTAGGTAAATATGTTTAAGAAAAAAATAGCTATGGCAACACATCATATATGCTGTGAATTAACCTCTATAATGTATTATATTGCAACAATTAATTCGTATATTTCAAATATTCATATCGTGTTGCAATAAATTTATTGCAGCAGTATTTAAATATGTTGTTTGAGAACTATTGCTATTTTATTTAAAACTTCATCCGTGAATCGCATTGTTTATATGTTGTGATCAAAACTATTGCGTTAGTAGTAAACTATTGCTACATTATCTATAGCATTGCAATATCACTGCCCCAATATACTCTATTGTTTTGGCTCTTTTTTCATTACTCTTAATGAAGTAGAACCAAATGAACCATAAATTGGTTCAAACAAAATAAAAAAACTAAAGAAGGAAGAGAGTAGAGAGATTGACACCGATGATTATAGTGGTTCAGCCAAAGTCTACGTCCACGGTATGAACCAACGAATCAATTTGATTCAGCAATATTAAATGGAGAAGATGATTTCACAATCGCTCGCATACAAAAACGAAAAACTCAAGCCTCTTTATAATACAGAGCAATGTTAAAAATTCACTCCTAAATACTCCAGATTCAGCGTTAACCAAATGCCCAATAAACTAACCATGGTAAAAGTAAACCCAAGTGATTAGAACTATGGTTACATAACAAAAGAGTGACAATTGAGAGTCAAAAGTTTTTTTGTTCCATTGTCTAGATGACTGTTTAAGTCCATAAATGGATTTTTGCATGTGAAAATCTCAATGCTCTTTTTCATCTTCTATAAACGGGTGGTTGTTTCATGTAAATGTTCTCATCCAAGGTTCCATACAAGAATGTTGTAGTTACATCTATATGTTCCAATTCTAAATTTAATTGGACAACCATAGAAAGTAGTACTCGAATGAATGAGTGTCAAACTATAGGCGAAAACACTTCGTTATAGTCATACCCTCTTCTTGGGTGAAACCCTTAGTAAGAAGACGGGCTTTGTAACAAGGTTCAGAAAAACCTTTTATACTTGGTTTAATTCTATAAAGCCATTTACAATCAACAACTTTATGATTTTCAAGTTTATTCACAAGTGTCCAAGTTTTGTCTTTATGAAGTGATTCAATTTTCTTATCCATAGCTTTCAATCAGTACTCATATTTAGTAGCATTGATGGCTTGTTTATAAGTATTTAGTTCATATAAGGAATCATCCCAACAATTTAAAGCAAATGCAGCATAATCAGCCTCTTCCTAAAAACTTTAGGGTCTTACAGTTCGTCTTTCTCTATCACTAGTTAGTTGACTACTTTACAATTGGGATGTGTTATTAGTTGAAAAATTAGGCTGAATTTCAACCTCTAAAACAACATCGAATCAACAATTGCATGATCAAAAGGTTGCTCAAGTGAAACATATCATTTGTGTGTTTTGTAGGAAGAGAATTTTTCCAAGGTTCTCATTAAACATAACATCCCTACTAACAATAACAATATTTTCCCCTTTTTAAGAGACTAATGTCGATATCCCTTAACACCACGTGGATATCCAATAAAGATGCACTTCTTAGCTCTACGCTCTAGTTTCTCCCATCCAATGTGTGCATATGTAGCACAACCAAAAGTTCTCAAATGATCAAATTTGGGAGTTTTTCCAGACCATAACTCTTGTGGATTTTAAAATGGCCTACGATTAATTATATAGGCTGCTATGTTTGCAACTTCTCCCTAAAAAAGTTTTGGAAGGTTTGCACAGAAAAACATCCATCTAACTTCATTCAAAATAGTTTGATTGAAACCTTTATTACTAGTGTGACCATGTCTCTGATGCGTTATTTTATGTGATGAAAATATGGAATGAAATGCGGTGATGAAAGTGCGTTGAGCAAGTTTTCTCAGTGGAATCCAAGTATAAACAACACTGAGTTTCCTGGTAAGTCTATGGTCGAACTCAGGGACTTGGAAAAACGGTATGCGGTGGTAATTTTCAAGAAGATTTTTCGGTAACCGGTAATTCCAATAGTTGTTTGGTGTTGTTGTTTGTGGTAATAAAATAAAAAAATACGGTGGAATGACGAAAAGTATTGATAATACGGAAGATGAGATGACTATGCGGTGAATGGGTTGAGAAGGGGTTCGGTTAACACTTCCTAGGATGCGTTCATGTTATGCGATTATGCAACACACATACAATGCAAACTATCTCTCGACGCGAATGCAACGGCTTCTAATGCTCGAACGCATACGATATATGCAATGAGTCTATAGGACATAAACATAAGCCTCTATTCTTGTTTATGCGATGACAAAATGACACACACAAATAAGGCGACCACAAAATATCATAACCTATCTCTAGGGTGCATGCGATGCAGGTTGGCAAACAAAGCTTATCTCTAAGTCCCTATCTCTTGCTTATGTAGATCTAATCTTGCTCGCTCGAGTCTAGATTCTAACCTAGCTCTCTCAAGTCTTAGGTTCTTTCTTTAGACTCTCTCTCGAGTAGCTCTAAAGGGATGATGGGCACAATATAAAACAAGATAATCGCAGGCAATGAAGATCCTAGGTCATGTTAGCTTAGTTCTTCTCAACCCATTCGACAAATTTAGCTACTCATGCATGCAAAGAGAGTGAACAGATGTAGATAAAGAAATTCCACTGTATAGATATAGAGTTGAAATACAAAATAACAATGTAAGAAGAGAATAAAGAGCCTGGTAGCAATCTCTTACTTCCCAAGCTTTTACACTGTCTTTTCTACTTTGTTCAAAAGATAATCTCACTCTCGCGAGAGTCGGCCCACTCTCTGCTTTTCTATGCCTCTGGATTCTCTCTCGAGTTGCCTTGAGCGATCTTCTGGCGTCTCTTCCCTTCTCTCACTTTGCCTTCTAAATAATAAGGAAAACTATGAACGAGGCTATTCTAAGGGAAAAAATCTATAACTATCAGAATTCGTTGAACCCCTTTTCTAAATGTTGCCTTCGTTATTTATAGAGCTTCAAGGTGAAATGTGGGTTCTCTTTTATGATTGCACAGATGGGATGACTTTAATTCTCTTACTGATGCGCCAAATATTTGTCACAAAAAAGCTGAGGGTACTTGTTATCGTTAGCGACTTGTCAACTTAATTCGAATTTGACCGTCATCAGCTTTCTGTCCCATCGTGATTATTATACTTTTCACCCAGATGTGCCCACCAAGTTGCGCTAGCTCTATGCGGCAATCCTTCTTGAACAGATGTTTGTGAGCACAAATTACCACAAAGCCTTTCGATAACGCTGCACTCGACCATTGATTTCTTGTGATCGCACATTCCGCCTTGCGTCAACGCATATTCTGCACAAAAATACACAAGTTCACTGTTTTTATGCAATGGACGTATGCGGCCACAATGTTATGAACTTAATGCTTTTTGGACGTAATCTAACATATTTTATCAACACAAACCTTCATTGTTTAATAACTTAGCACTGTAATAACGTGCATTTCTACCTGTTATCGGTCTCCCACGCCAAAGTTGAGTGTCTCTTAAAGTTGAATCAATAACAACATTAGATTCCTCATTAGGTATAGGTATTTCCTTTCATACATACAAACCATTCTTTAATTTTGCAATCAATTTCACTGAAGTACCTTTGCTTACTATTAGAACACCTTTTTCAGATATACATTTGAAGCCAACTAGATTTAAAGTACCCAAGAATATCAAATTTCTTCTTAAGCTAGGGACATATTTAATAGAAGACAGAATTTCCCATAATTATTTTGTGCCCTGAAATTTCATTAAAGTCTATAAACAAGTGTTTGTTAGGAGACATATGAAAAGTGCACCTGGAACCCAAAATCCATTCATCAAAATCAATGAAATAACCAATAACAAGCACTTCAGCAGAATCATATCTTTTTAGAACATTAGCTGTTGCTTTAGTCTGCTTTCTAATAGGAAGTTTTCCTTTCTTTTCTAATAGGAGTCTTTTATTTAAATTTTCTTTCTTCTTTAGTCTGCTTTCTAATTATTTAAATTTGCTTTAGTCTCTTCTATATTTAATTGTGGAGTTTACTTCTTTCTATTTTTTCGGAAGCGAAGTTAAAAGGATCACAACCTGGTTTTCTCCACCTAATTTATCCCCATAATTAATAAGATATAAACAAATTTTCTCAAATTCGTCTATGTTCTCCTCAAGTCCTTTATATTGATCCATCTTCAATCCAAACAATTTTTCTTTCAAATAAATTTTATTTGTCGGAGAAGAAGGCTGTGGCCGCTAAGGGTTTTCCAGGAGATAGAGACTATGACCTCACATGTCATAGTGCTGACCTTCCTTTTTAATTCTCTATTTTCTTTCTTTTTTATATATTCAAAACTCCAAACATTAGGTTTTTGTTGGTAATTATTTTATTATTCATTTTTTATTTTTGAGAATTAAGTATATTTCCTTCGTCTTTCTTACCATAATTTAAATCTTTGTTAGGTATAATGGTTGAATTCTTAGCCAAATTCTAAAAACAAACACAAGTTTTTAAAAACTAATTTGACAATCTGACAATTTGAAAGTGTAAGTAGTATCTATAAACTTTATTGTAAAAAAGAAAAAAAAAATGAAAACCAAAGTGGTTCGTAATCATTGGTTCACAATTAGTTGGAATTTATATTTATTTAAAAATTGTTGAAGTGAGTATAGTTAGGGATTGATTGGCCAACTTTTTCCTCGAATTGGATGTTTGAATATCTATACTCGAGTTATTGTACTATTTTCATCGTAATTATAATTTTTTAAACACTAAAACCATATTAAATTGCAAATTTTGAATAACAATGTTGGTAATGGAACCATATTAAACCCTTTATAATTGAAGAAATGAGTCTATAGAAACCTTTCGCATCTTCAAGAGCTCCCGACCCCAAACACTTCAGCTGGAGGTTGAATAACAATGTTTTGTTTCTTCTGAAGTGCTTGAATTTTGGTTTTTCATATTGAAGTTAATTCAAAGTGAATGTGTGTTTCATTTATATAGACAAGCAAAGGAAGGAAAAGAGTGTATGAATTAAGACTCAACTATGGGATACATACATTATAATGCATAGTGTCAAAGACAGATCTCCATGGAACCTCCACCACTTGCCTCATGATATTAAACCTTATTTCTGATGCCTTTTCTTTTACCCTTGCTTTTTTTTCATGGAAATCGAAGCAAAACCCCATTCCTTAGAATCTTTGTTTTCAACTTTTCTTTTTCATGATAACTGAAGTAAACTCCACCCTCCACATATATGAGAAAAGATTGATATAGAGAATGTAATTTTAAGCATTATCACCTACCGGAATAAGTACACGTGTGTAACGTCCAAATTACGTGAATGAACCTAGATCACATCTGAGTGATTAAGATCTTGAGGATATGAAAGCATGGTTAAGAAAAACTTAAAAGAATCGGTAAAACTCACTTGAAAAAAACTGATATATGGAACACAATTTTCAGCGTTATCTGTTAGCATAATTACTTTATATCTACATTGAATAGATAAACCCTAGGATCATTCATGCTAAATTGTCAAGAATAAACAACATGTTGGATTCCATTGTGATTGATGATAGCTTCGAGATGACAATGACTTTAAGATGACTATAGTCTTCCTCAACCAAAACTCTAAATGCCCTTAGTGGAAGCTTTCTCTGGATGAGATTCAAAAAAGACTGAATGCTTATTGTTTAGGTATATTGGAGACCATAGCCTAGGGTCTCTTTATACACTAGTTCAATTAGGTTCCCACTAAACTCTAATTAACTAGGAATGGGCTTCTACCCATTAAGTCCATACTACATTAGGAATCTAGGCCTTAATTAAGTAGATGACATAATATGGCCTAATCTAATAAAATAACCCAATGTGACAAATTATTAATCCACATACATAGCCTATACTTTATTAAACATATTGTTACTTAAATATATCTAACAATCTCCCACTTGGGCTTTGCCTGTGTATCTCATATAATTAAATCAATAAACCTTAAGCGCACATAAACAATTTATTTCTATAATAGAATTCCCCTTTAATTCAATCTTGTCTATCCCTTATATTATCATGGAATCAAGAAGACTTTCATCACTACCCTTGTAACTAAACCTTCTCTATCACCAATTCCAATATGTTCAATGACATAGATCAAGTATAACTGGATAGCATGGAAACTACATGCAAAGTGATCTAGATCATGCATGTTTCCAGTTGGTCCAAATTACTTAGTGAGGTCATTTTTTTTTTAAAAAAAAAAAAAAAAACTTGAAGCCAAACTGCATGCATGATAAACAAGTTCAGATAATAAAACATAAACCATCAATTTTATTCTATATAAAAAATAAACAATATAAGGTCAAAGAACATCCTCAATAACAAACTCCCACTAAACCATGGAATTAGAAAAGTGACTAACACCCATGTGAGCAACATGCTCATGAAATACTTTAGGTGGTAAACCTTCGCTACAAGAAAATTTATCTTAAGTGACAAATTTTTAGTGGCGCAAGAAAATTTTGTTGCTAAATGGTAATTTACAGTGATGTAATGGAAAACATAGTGCAGAATATCATTTTTTAGTGAAAAAATCTACATCTAACAATCTCACAATCTAATAAAATAACCCAATGTGATAAATTATTAATCTACATACATAGCCTATACTTTAATTAAACATATTGCTATTTAAATATATCTAATAATCTCCCACTTGGACTATGTCAATGTCATTTTCTTATTTTTGATTTGTGTACTTTATTATGAGAATCTCATTCATTTCATTATCTTTGTGTTTGATTCATGTTTTTTGTTTTAGGAAACTTATACACCAATATAAGAGATTGAAACACAAGATGATTTTTACCATATTCAAATTCTACATTTGGGAACCTCAAAGACACAAGAATTAACAACAGAGTTGAGGAAGAGGATGGAAATGAAAAGGTGTTCTTAGTCTCTTAAGCTATTTGTCTCCACTGTTAAGCTACATTGTCATGAATGTCAATTAGATCTATCACTGCACATCACTAATTAACACCGATAGAATTCTATCAGTGTCTATAAATAACATAAAATTGTATCACTTTCTTGATTTTTATGTAACAACGACACATTACATTGTATTATTGTGGCAAAATGAATTTGAATTTGTACAATATTTTGAAAAAATTGATCATATTCAGTATAAGGTAAATATATAAGTTGAAACCTAAATGATAGACTTTTAACAAGAAGTGTCTATCATTGATATACGCTTATAGAATTCTATCAGTGTCTATCAGTGATACACATTCCTGATAGAAGTCAATGAGGTCAATCACTGCACATTAGTAATAGAATTCTTTATTTTACTAAGAAGCCTGAAACTTACGTCGTTAATAAGCTCCAAACTTGACCAAAAGAAAATTTGTATATACCGAACTACTCATATTATTACTGAAACGTAACAACAATAGTAAGTCTGTGTCGATTCACAGGGAAGCGCGATTTGTTTCTTTAAGTTAATTTTCTGACTAGAATGGTAAATGAGGGGTTTTGTGTGGAAGAGATATATGCGTGAAATTAAAATAAAAATGTAAATGTAATCTAGAATATGAGTCTATCTAATTTATAGAGTAGGAGAGAGTTTTCAGTGCAATTTCTTTCATTAGGCATCACTTAATTACACTGAATCTGTCAACCCCTCAACCTATTAAAAAATTTAATAGCCGAATTAGCCAAGTTCGATATTAAACCAAATTAGCCCTAATTCAATTTACAACTTTTCCTTCTTCGCAACATACAAGTTAAAATTGAATTGCATTATGAAAGGGTCCAATTGTTGAGATATACTACAAGTCGAAAAAGCCATATCTTATAGTGTGATTTATTTGGAAAATATTATATTAGGGCACACATACATGCATGTACTTCTAATCTCCCTCGTGGAGTTGAGTTTTGAAAGCTAATATGATACAATTATTCAACGAAAGAATTGAAATGTTCATAGAACTTCTAATGTTTATACGAAATTTAATGTTAACAATCTAGACTGGCTGCAGTCGGCAAAGAAAAAGAGCCAGTGAAGTGAAGAGCAAGTGCTGTAACTACTCAAATTCAGAAGCTAGGAGCATTTTATCTTTTTGAGGCTGAACATGAAGTGAATATCATTTATTAATATAATCATTTGAAGCATTTATCTGCAGAAATTTCAGCTTATAAGATATCCTGCTTCTTGACATGACTCTCAACTAGAAACGATACAAGTTAGATTGGATGATTATAAAAGTTTAGAATCACAATTATAAAGAGTTGTGAATTAGGTGTTGATGGTTGTTTTTTTTCATGTTCAATGATTAAACATGAAAACAAACAACCATGTGAGGTGTGTATTTGAAACTTCCTTTATTCTACATCTATTAGATTTCCTCTTTTCTTATTGAAGCATATTATGTTTCCAATATCTCTATAAATTAACATATTTTGTTTAACCTTAAATTGGAAAGATGTGGTAGATAATTCAATTCCGAAAGATCTTCATTCTTGATAATTTTGTTCTTGTTTGATACGACATCATCTCCCCATCCTTTGAAGCTCTCCCATAAATCTAACTCTTCTAGTTCTCGCATACTTGAGATAATGTTTGGATGAATGGCCCTCAACTTGGAGCAACCTAATAAATCCAATACCTTAAGCTGATATAATGTATGTTTTTGAGTTTGCAAAAAGGTAATGCTCTTTCTTTATTTAATTAGATTGTGTCTCATTTGTTTTGGAGATGTTTCAAATAATGACTTGTGTGGAACAATTCGCTTGACTCCCGTGCAGGTAAGTCAAAATGAAAGTAGGTGACCAGAATCAACGCATAATAACAACTCCCCTGTCTAGTGAAACTCAAATAAGTTAAGGCAAGAATTGAGTTGAATATGGCACGCAACCGAAGTTGGATGTCCGCATGACACCCGTGGGTCAAGCCAAAACGAATAGCGTAACCAGGTTCAACGCCTCAATCTAATAATGTATCACAAAGCCTTGAACTGTTTTAAACAAACGCAATGTAAAAAGTTAAACGCAAAGTTGCCAGAATTGGGTAAAAAGGTTTTTTAGCAGAAGCTTACCAGATTTAAACTTAGAAAGTATCTCTTTGAAGAAGTAGTCAAAGTTTAGGAGAGCATTGTTTCCAAGGTTAAAGGTACGAGTTAATTATATTTTGAAAAGCTGGTCATCGCAAAGGAAAAGCCTTAGGGTGAATTTTGAATTTCCTAAGTATAAGACATGCTTGAGGAAAGCATGATTCTAAGTTTGGGAGTGTGATAGCTCGTAGAAATACAAGTTATTATAGCCTTTTACTTAGAATTATGAGGGCTAACAAGCAGAATATGCGTTGGTAATACTAAGAATTCATGTGACCAGATATCCACGCTGATCTTATACCATGCATTATTTCGCGTCAAAGTGTCCAGTTTTGTAGATATTATAGGAATTGATCGCATGCGTCAATCCCAGACCGCCGCAAGGTTGATCATATGAGATGATTGTCACGATGATTAGATCACTGCATAGAATGTTGTGTCCACAAAGTAATAGTCGTCATAAAAGACTGCTCGCAAGTTAGATGGAGTGCGTTGGCAGTTCAGGAGAAATAAGCTCGAACGTATACCTTGGAAGCATCAACAAGATAAGATAATGTGACATTGCTCATACTGCGACAAAGGCAGCAGTGAGGCAGAACGCAATCATGAAAGCTGCCGGCGTTTAAACTCTATAAATAGCACCTTGGACTTTCAGTTCGAAGCATCTGAGCTTCTGCCCTAAAGCAGATACTTGCGATCATAGATAAGAGCATGAGCGAGATTTTCTTTGAGGATTCTTCACCTCCACAAACCATTCCGAGTGACGAACGGAGCTTTCACCAGAGATAGAGCCCGAGAGAGACGTCTCCACCATCCATCCATGGCACCACCAGCAACCTTAATGCATTTCAGATGAAAAGCAAGAGATTGTTTTCATCGAGCCTTCCATTTCTCCTCTTGCCTCTGTGTTGTATTTCATTTTAACTTAAGATATTAAGACATCTTGTAATCAATGCATATCTTAATTCCTTCAGTGCCATCTTCTTCATCATATTTTTTATCTATGTCATTGTTTACCTTCATCGTTTAGTTATCAAAGGCGATTGCATACTCAATCGTGTAGCCTAGAGATAGGACGCATGTAGCAAACCACTGAGAGGTGTGTGTTGTGCGAGAATAGTGAGTTAATCCTTTCCACTTGGTGTGAGGCTATCGTAAAGCTTGTCTATGGGCTATTGCAATGCTTGTCTATGAGCTAATTAGCCATAACTAATAGCCTGAGAGGGTAAGTAGTGAAACACACTAAAGCGAAGTATGCATTGTTCCTAGAGATAGATACGATCTTATGCTCGATGCAACCATACATTATAGAGATATAAGCATGCGGCCCGCTACCGAGAGGTCGCGATGGTTAGTGTAGCAAGTTGGAATTACTCGAGTGACCTAACATAATGAACATTAATATGCGTTAACAACTGTTGCATCTCTATCAATTCTCATAGTTAAACTTCCATTGCTCAATCTGTTTAGTTAGGAGTAGGAGTAGTGCATAATCCTTTAACTTTTATCTTTTTACTTTTATTCATCGCCTATAACACATTACTTCACAAACAACATTGAGTTACAAGTCCCTCAGTTCGACCTCGGATCATCCCGAGATACTTGCGTCCTCGCTATACTTGGCGAGAAAGCGAGAAAACTTGTGGCAGAAATGTATGGTCATCACATACATGCTTAAACGCATATTCTATATTTTCTAGTCCAATGCATGACTATCTATGCATGGAGATCAACACATATCATAAGATGCATGTATATTTACGCTCCATTTCCCAAAGCAACACGTAGTCTCCATTGCGAAACCCCAAAACGAGTCCAGTAGGGAAGTGTAAGTCATCATCAAACGAACCATGTCCAACAAGGTTATATTTCTCTGCTTTGCTAGCCCATTCTGCTGAGGTGTATCCGACGCTGATAGTTGGAAAATGATTCCATGTTCTATTAAATATTCCTGGAATACATTATTCGAAAACTCTCCACCTCAATCTGATTGATGTATTGTAATCCGTCTATCCAATGCGTATTCAACTTCAGCCTTGAACTTTTTTAATTTTTCAAAGGATTCAAACATCCGTTGCATTAGATAAACATACCCATACCTAGAGTAATCATCATTAAAACTGATAAAATACTCATAGCCACCTCGGGTTCACACATTCATAGGACCACAAAGGTCCGAATGTACTAACTCAAGCGACTATTTGGCTCGATAACCTTTTCCAGTAAAAGGTCTTTTAGTAATCCTACCCTCAAGGCAACATTCGCACACCGATAAAGAATTTTCTTCTAACTCACTTAGAAGGTCATTCTTCACCAATCTCTCAATCCTATTGAGATTGATATGCCCTAATTGAAGGTCCAAAGCTGGGCATTTTCTTTTAGAGAAATTCGTTGACGTTTAGATTGAGTTATGGCAGATTTAAATATCTCTAATACCAATTGAAGGAACTTTTATACAAGAGTACCTATGAGCGTAAGCGAATCTTTCCAATTCATTGTAACAGAATTTCCACATATACATTCAAACATAAGATATGCATTGATAACACTAAATTAATGGCATACTTAATAGATAAAAGCAAAAGACCGAGAGAACATACCAGTTGAAAACTTTTCTTATAAAACTTGTTCTCACCGTGAACGAACTCCTCTCACTCTTTATGATCCAGCAAGTAATCATCTAGCAACACCTCGGTTGTCTACACGAATAGCATCGCACGAACAACAGCAAACAGGGACGACACCACCACTCGGAACCCTTAGTATTCTCAGAGTGAGAATCCAAAGGCTGGGCTTTGATGGAATTGGTAGATAGAAGGAGGAGAGGCTATCGTGTACTAAGATCAAACAAGTGGGAGAAAGGAAAGACTATCGTATAGTTGAGTGCTTGATGTTTAGTGTGGGGTACACGATCGTGTAGTAAAAGCTAAGCGATCGTCTATACGATCGTTTAGTTCAGCTCAAGCGCTAAGCGATTGTCTACGTGGAAACTGTTTATGATGATATGATGATTTCCATGATATTGAGTGAGTGTTTATGTAGCTTTATGCTTTATGCTTTCCATGATCTCAAGCACTGACGGTGAGTGTTTATGTAGCTTTATGCTTTGATATGTGAATAAATGCATATATAAATGCAAAATACATGTTTATGATGATATGATGATTTCCATGATATTGTTTGTAGAATTTCCGTGGAAACTGAGATTATACCCTAATTACATAGTTAGCATGCTTAACAAAAGGTGCTTGGAGGGAAAATATAGCCGGCCTCGGTCGGCGGGAAATAATAGTCGGTGACGACCGGCAGGAAATATAGTCAAGTACCTAAGCATGACTAGCGGGATAAAGAAATAGTCGGTGTGCACATTGGGGGGAAGTGGGTTATAGGAGGTTTCCATAGGTGATTATGATGGTTGATAATGATATAAGCATGCCACGTGTAGCATGGGACTAAAGGATGATTGAATGAACATATCCATGATCATGCATAAGTTATACTGAAATTATTATGTGATTGATTTCCCAAAAATTATGATTTGCAAAGTGATTTCTATTGTAAAAGAACCACTCACTGGGCCTAGTAGCTCATACTTTTCTAAATGTTTTCTTATATCCCCTCCCCCAAGTAGCAAAGTGGAGCGTTCAAGGAGGAGTCTACTACCTACCATCACACTCAGACTTGGTAAATTCTCAGGATCCGGCTCAGATCATGTAACGAGGATTAATAAAAATTAAACTATATGTATAAAAGATAGGTACAGTGTTGTAAACATACTAAAGTCTTTAATGGATATGGGGGGAATGTTAAATATAAATGTTGTCTTAGAATACTACTAGTTTACCCTCACGCTCCCTTCCGGGTCTTGGGGATTAAGGCTAAGAAGGATGATGCAATGATCAAGTCATGTGATCAAGTAAGCATGTGGCCATGAAGGGTATGCGATGATAAGAAGAGCTAGGAGTGTTGGGTTTTATGTCCTAAAACTCGTTATTTGTAAACAATAAAACTTATTTTTGAAAATTCAATAAGTTGTCATTGAAAATATGTATTGCTTATTTCGTTTTAAAAATCCAAAAAACTAAAAAATCCATAACTATTTCAGGAGCACTGGAACTTTATATGGAGACATAAAAGTTGATCAGGTTCGAGTAAATAGTCAAAATGATCTATAGTATATGAATGAGGTGGGGTGCCTTATTCTGGTAGCACTATTGGATGCGGTTCAATCTGTAGTTGTTACAAGGAGTTGTGAAGTTCTACAAACGATGTGATCCTAATTCGTACATGTTATGACATGAGGAATGGCGGCGTCTTGTGCAATGAGTTTGTACAAGATCGGACAACAAAATTAGCCACTCTTACTTTATAATGTTATTTATTGTTTAAGACTGACTATTTCAAGGCGATGACCTGGGTAACTTGACCTTAATCCTGATCTAACTATGAACTCCTATTTATTTGGGATTATTCTTAGATTTTCATAAGTAAGGGTTGGCTCAACAGCTTGGGCTCAATAAACCTCCATTTTAGGGGTAAGACCGGGTACATAACTGGACATAGGGTGCAAGATGAAATTCACTCCTACCCACTTTTATGGATAGTAAAGAGGTTGTTCCCTTAAGTGCCGACTCCAGATCTTGAAAGAAGGGGCTCCACCCTTTCATTGGCCTAAGAGGGACTCAATTTTTTTTATTGGATCACAAACCAATTGTTCATTAGACGATCAGTGGGACTTAAGGAACAAAAGGTAATATCGAGGGTAAAACAAACATTTAGCTGTTATTGCGAACAACCTGTGAAGGGTAAACATACTAATCATGGTTATATCGAGTGGACATAATATATCTACAGCGAGGGTTGCAGCTATGGGCTTTAGTGGAGTGACCCATTAGTTAATGAATGGGTGTTAATTCGCTATAAAGAGTTTAGCCAATTAATCTCTGATCGTTGGAGCCCACGATCAGTAGGTCCACGAGGCCCACTTACTAGCTCACAAATGGATTATCCTTGGAGTAGCGTGATAAGTTGTTTTGAAACGTTCAAATTAGAATTAAGGGAGAATTAGTAATTATATATTATATAATTACGCATTTAATTTTAGAATTAAAATGAAATTGGAGAATCAATTAATATTTAAATATGATTTAAATATTAAATTCGTGAATAGGGATTTAAGAAGGTGGAATTGGTATTAAATTAATTTAATATTTGATATTAAATTAATTAAATTATTTAATTAATTATTGATTATTAATTTTGAATTATTTTTTTGTAAAATTAATAATATTTCAGTTTTTTATTTTGAATTAAAAAACTAATATCGAGATGTAATTTGAAAAATAGTTTTCAAATTGAAGAGAAAATATTGAAGTGGGTTTTTCCCACTTTGAGTCATCTTTCCATTTAAATCTCACATTGAACCTCCAAGTAGGAACTGTTGGACAATTATGAAATTGATTTGCATGATATCCTGGATAAATACAGAATTTAACAGCTAAAAAACCGGCATGCAATTACTAAATTGTAGAGAGAAAAAAAAAAACCAGTAACCTCCTCTTCTCATTCCCTTAATCCAAGCTTATTTTAAGTCCCATAACTGAATCCAAGGCACCAAGAGGATAGTAGAGAAGGCCTTGTGGTGGTTCACAAGCTAAATTGAAGAAGATTGTAGCTGAGATTCAAGATTAAAGTAGTTCTTCAAAGGTTAAACCCTCTTTTTAGTTTACGAGCATGCTTTATTCAAAGCCAAATTAATGAATTAGAATGCTTAATGATCCGTTTTTTTTCCGTTGCTTGTTTTCTAACTCTAACATTGAGCTGATAGATTCATTTGGCCAAGTGGCTAAATCGAGAAGAGTTTAAGCTTAAGTTAGAATGAGTAGGACAAATAGGGTTTCATGCAAAGAGGATTTTTGCATGGGGAGGACAATACAACTTCATGCATGTAGGAAGGGCATGGAAGTATGAGGTGGCAAAGCAAGGAGAAGACACTCCATAAGTTCATAAGTAGGAGGTGTCATGCGTTGGAGCCTTAAGAGATGATGAAGATGGGTTGCAAACGGCCTATAAATTGCTACAAGGCTCCTCTTCAGTTCATAACACAAAGTCTCTTCAAAGGACAGTAGGAAGAGCGTTTGAGGGCAGATTCTGAAAAAGCTTTGTGTTGACCATGAAGAGCATGCGTTGTTAGCAAGACCATGCGTTGATCAAGTGGTTCTAAAAGGTGGACATGCTATCGGATAGTGAGGTCATGAAGTAGCATCAACTTGGAACGAGGTGTTCTCCCAACTTACTCGTGCATTTAGGGTGATTGTAAAGCCACTTGAAAGCCCTAAGTGTCTAGTTTTCAAAGCAGGGATTCCGGAGAAGAAGCCCAAAGGAATCAGGTTGGAAAGTGAAGAAAATACAGAAGGGTCAAACTCTCGGGTAAGCTTGGGCCAGTCTTGATGATTTGAACATTCCAGCCAAACCACGAGCTTAGATTTTAAGGGAAGTAAGTTAAGACATTTCTAAACCTATTTGTAGGAGAAAGTGTATCAAAATAAGGTCTGAAACTATGAGTAATCTAAGCTTGAAGTTGAATCTGGAAATTAGGGTTCAAAATGAAGAAAGAGGAGACTAAGGAACTTGGAAAGAGAGAAAGGTTCTTACCAATCAAGGTGAGTGGTATTCTTTTAAGGTCTCAAGCATATATTTTAGATTATATGCTTATATTGTGAATGAGTAGCCAGAACGAGTATGAAAATATGTGGTCGGGATTGTCAGTGGGTTAGCAGACCTAGTTCCTGAGCCCCGAGCAGAATCTAATGGGATGGTCAGAAGGCCATGAGGCCTAGTTCCTCAACCTTGAGAGGAACCTCGTATGGGATGGTCAGAGATCCAACAGGCCTAGCTTCTGAGCCCATAAGCGAGGATCTATGTGCAAATAAGGAACACAGGAGAGTATGCGTTTATGATTAGTATTAGTTTAACTATCTACCGTGTGTGTAGATAAGGTTGAAAATAGACTTATTCAAGGCTGAGGTTTGGATGTTAACCTCGTACTTGTGATATGTCTTTGATTGCTATAATTTGAAAGAGACTTGTTATGTTGTTACCACTCACTAAGCTTCTTGAAGCTCATTTTTTTCTTTTATGTTTTTCTTCCCAGGTAGTGAAAGATAATAAGTTCTAGGGCGCTGCTACGGTCTGGTCTGCTATGCCACAACCACACTTCCTGTTTAGAGTTATTGTTGTAAACATTTTTAGTTAAGTCAGGGAGTTTTATGAACGTTATACTGTTTATAATAAAATGATTTTAGCCAAACAGTTGTTGTTTATATCCTTGGCTTAAAGTTTAATGACTGCAAAAGGTTCAGATGGGCAGTAGATGTCATGAAACGGTGATATCTATTGTCCTCATCCTCCTTTCAGGTTCAAGAGATAGGCTCGAGAGAGGGTGTGACAGGGAAGATGTTGTTTCATGTACTGCTTATATTTTGAATCGAGCTCCTACAAAAAGGGTTCCAAGTATGATTCCTTATGAGGCCTGGTGTGGTGAGAAACCATGTGTTTGTCCCTTGAGAGTTTTTGGGAGTACAGCTTATTCTCATATACCATATAAGCTAAGTGGCAGATTGGATGATAAATCAGAAAAATGTACTATGGTAGGCTATAGTGAAAATTCTAAAGCTTATTAGTTGTATAATCCTTTGTAAAAAAAGATTATTATCATTCGGGATGTGATTTTCAATGAAGATTAATCCTGGAACAAGGATGTCGTTGGAGAAGAAAAAAGTTCATATCATGTTAGCATGGATGGGAATGGAGATGCTCAAGAATCAGAGAAAATAAAGATTTAGGTAATCGCATCATCTTCATCTGCATCGCCATCTTTCACAAGTGATGATGATATGTCACCAAGGAGAATGAGAAATATTCATGAAATTTTTAATGCTACTAGAAATATTGATGATGATGTTGCTAATTTTGCATTATTTTCCTGTGTTGATCCTATAAATTTTGATGAGGTGATCCACGATGAAAAATAGAAGATTGCAATGGATCAAGAAATTGATGCAATAAAAAGAAATGAAACATGGGAGTTGATGAATCTTCCAGTAAACAAACAAGTTCTTGGAGTGAAATTGGTGTACAAAACAAAACTGAAGTAAAATGAAGAAGTTGAAAAATACAAGGCAAGATTTGTTGTAAAAGGCTACAAGCAGGAATATAGTGTGAATTATGAAGAGATCTTTGCTCTTGTGACAAGAATTGAACAGTTCGATTAATTTTATCTTTGGCTGCTCAAAATGAGTGGAAAGTTTATAAAATGAATGTAAAATCCGCTTTTTTGGATGGAAACTTGAATGAAGAGATATTCGTTGAACAACCTTTGGGTTATGTGAGAAAAGGAGAAGAAGACAAAGCATACAAGTTGAAAAATGCTTCGTATGGATTGAAGCAAGCTCTACAAGCTTGGTATATTCGCATTGACAATTTCTTTATAAAGACGGGTTTTCGTGTCCGTATGGCATGCATTCTATGTCAAAGAAGATAAGTATGGCAAATTTCTTATTGTTTCATTATATGTCGATGATTTTCTTTTTACTGGAAATGATAAAATGTTGTGTGATGATTTTAACAATTCCATGAAAAGAGAATTTGAGATGAGTGATATGGGTCTCATCCATTATTTTTTGGGAATTGAAGTCAATCAAAAAGATGGAGAGATTGTCATCTCACAACAAAAGTATGCTCTTAATTTGCTGAAAAAATTCATAATGGAAAATACTTTTCCTTGTAACACACCCATGGATGAAATTTTGAAATTGAGCAAGAATGATATTGGAGAAGATGTTGATCCAAGCTTATATCGAAACTTGGTTGGAAGCTTGATGTACTTGACTACAATAAGACTTGAGATTTTATTTGCTGTATGTTAAGGAGATTCATGTCAAGCCGAAAAGAAGTCACTGGGAAGTGGGTAAGTGAATGCTTCGTTACATTCTTGGCACTATTAATTTTGGAATTTTTTACAAGAAAGTTCCAAAATCAGTGTTAGTTGGTTTTTGTGATAGTGATTGGCATGATAATGTTGATAATCATAAAAGCACATCTGGTTATGTTTTTAGCATTGGTTTGGGTGTTTTTTCATACACTTTAAAGAAACAACTTGTTGTTGCTCTTTCTACCACCGAAGTAGAATACATCGCTTTATCTGCAGCTGGATGTGAAGCTTTATGGCTTAGATGAATGTTGAAATAATTGAAGTTTACGCAAAGAAGTCAGACTACTTTATATTGTGATAATGGTTTTGCCATTGTATTATCAAAAAAACTCAGTCTTCTATGGAAGAAGCAAGCATATTAGAATAAAGTATCATTTTATCAGAGACTTTGTTAAAGATGGATAAGTGATGATGAAGCATTGCAAGACTTAAGATCAGGTGGTGGATATTGTTAAGTTCAGAGGAAAGCTTGGAGTTTCCCGAGTCTAGATGAAGGGAGGATGATAAAATTAGTCTAGATTTATATTCAAGGTGCACGAATTACATTTAATAAGATACATCAATAGTTGAGATTTAAGGAATAGTTGAATACATGAATTACAAGATATATTGATGAATGTTCATGTATTGGTGAAAAGTCACATCTATTTGCATTTATCATTGATGTCTTTTGATTTATTTTCCTACTAGTATAAATATGTGTAGGATTTGTCATTTGTAAGCAAGCCAAGAAAATAAAGTAATATTCAAATTCTAGTTTCTCCAATCTTGTGTAAGTAAAAGAAAAATCTTATTCTCTTATCTATTAAGTTGTATTGTGAGGGCCTACTTCGTTTCAAACAAAATCCAACACAAATTTATACTAGTAGGAAAATACATCAAAATACATAAATGATAAATGCAAATACATGTGACTTTTCACCAATACATGAACATTCATCGATGTATCTTGTAATTAATGTATTAAACTATTCATGTATCTATTTAAATGTAATTCATGCGCCTTGAATATAAGTCTAGATTAATTCTATCATCCTCCCTTAATCTAAACTTGAGCAAATCAAAGCTTTTCTCTAAACTTAAAAAATAATTCAAACTCCAGTGCCTTCGTAAAAATATTCGTCACCTGATCTTGAGTCTTACAATGCTTCACCATCATTTCTCCATCTTTAACTAAGTCTCAGATAAAATGATACTTGATTCTAATATGCTTGCTTATTCCATGGAAGACTGGATTTTTTTTATAATGCAATGGTAGAACCATTATCATAATATAAAGTAGTCTGACTTCTTTGCATACACTTCAATTCTTTCAACATCCATCTAAGCCATAAAGCTTGACATCCAGCTACAGATAAAGCGATGTATTCTGCTTCGGTGGTATAAAGAGCAACAACAGGTTGTTTCTTTGAAGTCTATGAAAAAACACCCGAACCAATGCTAAAAATATAACCAGAAGTTCTTTTATGATTATCAACATTACCACCCCAATCACTATCACAAAAACCAACTAACACTGATTCTAGAACTTTCTTGTAATACATTCCAAAATTAATGTTGCCAAGAACGTAATGAAGCACTCACTTACCCGCTTCCCAATGACTTCTTTTTGGGTTTGACATGAATCTGCTTAACATACTTAGTGCAAATAGAATCTCAGGTCTTGTGGCAATCAAGTATATTAAGCTTCCAACTAACCATCAATATAAACTTGGATCAACATCTTCTCCAATATCATTCTTCTCTTCAAATTTGCATCCATAGGCATGTTACAAGGTAAAGCATTTTCCATTCTGATTTTTTTCAGCAAATCGCGAGCATACTTTTGTTGTGAGATGATAGTCTCTCCATCTTTTTTATTGACTTCAATTCCCAAAAATTAATGGATGAGACCCATATCACTCATCTCAAATTCTCTTTTCATGAAATTCTTAAAATCATCACACAACAGTTTATCATTTTTAGTAAAAAGCAAATCATTGACATATAATGAAACAATAAGAAATTTGCCATACTTATCTTCTTTGACATAGAGTGCATGCTCATATGGACACCTTCAAAAACCTGTTTTTATAAAGAAATTGTCAATGTGAATATACCAAGCTCGTGGAGCTTGCTTTAATCCATACAAGGCATTTTTCAACTTGTACACTTTTTCTTCTTCTCCTTTTTTTCACATAACCCAAAGGTTGTTCAACGAGTGTCCATTCAAAAAAGAGGATTTTACATTCATTTCATAAAATTTCCACTCATTTTGAGCAGCCAAAGGCAAAATCAATCGAACTGTTCAATTCTTGTCACATGAGCAAAAATCTCTTCATAATTCACACCATATTCCTGCTTGTAGCCTTTTACAAGTCTTGCCTTGTATTGTTCTGTACACCCATTTTACTCCAAGAACTTGTTTGTTTACTGGAAGATCCATAAACTCCCATGTTTCATTTCTTTTCATTGCATCAATTTCTTGATCCATTGAAATCTTCCATTTTTAATCTTGGATCGCCTCATCTAAATTTAGAGGATTAACATTTGTAGAATACGGAGACGCAGATGAAGATGACGCCACTGCCTGAATCTCTACTTCTCTGAGTCTTGAGCATTTCCATTCCCATCCATGCTAACATGATATGAACTTTTTTTTTCTCCAACAACATCCCCATTACAAGATTTATCTTCATTGAAATCACATCCTGACTGATAATAATGTTTTTCGATAAAGGGTTATACAACCGATAAGCTTTAGAATTTTCCCTATAGCCTACTATAATACATTTTTCTTATTTATCATCTAGTTGGCCCCTTAGCTTATCTGTATATGAGAATAAGCTATACTCCCAAAAACTCTCAAGTGACAAATACATGGTTTCTCACTACATCATGCTTCATAAGGAGGCATGCCTGGAACACTTTTTGTAGGAGCTTGATTCAAAATATAAGCAGTACATGCATCATCTCCCTGAAACTCATTTGTGATCTTTTTTGCTTTTAGCATACTACTTGCCATCTCCATGGTTGTTCTATTATTTCTTTCTGCAACTCCATTCTATTGTGGAGTCATTCGAGCTTTCTATTGATAATGAATACCTTGTTCCTTGAAAATTTTATCAAAAACTATATATTCTCCACCATAGTCAGATCTTAAAGTTTTTATCTTATGGCCACTTTGATTCTCAACTAAAGCTTTGAAAGATTTAAAACATTCAAATGCTTCACTTTTTTCTTTTAGAAGATAAATCCATAACTTTATACTCAAATCATCAATGAACGTTATGAAATATTGATTACCTCTATTTGATATTGTACACATGGGACCACACAAATCTGTATGAATCAACTCAAGAAATTTGGAGGCTCTCTAAGCTATACCTGTTGGAAACGGATCTCGGTGATGTTTTACAAGTATACACACTTCACAAATATCTGTTTCATGATTGATATTTTGAATGTCTGTCATGATATGTTTCATGGTTGAAATTCAAGTGACCATATCGAAAATGCCAAAACCAGGATGGATCCTTCTATATGCTGCTAAAATAAGAGATTTGACCATATGTAAATTTAAGAGAAAACATCTTATTAGCAGTCATCTTTACCTTGGCAATAAGAACACCTGTCTGATCTTTGATGGCACACACACCACCTTTAAATGAAACTCTTAGGCCTCGATGAAGCAGTTGGCCAATACTCAAAAGATTGTGTTTCAAATCTGGAACATAGAATACATCCACAACTCATTTTGTGCCTTTCTTCGTCTTAATGAGAATAACACCTCGACCTTCGACTTGCAATTTGGTATTATCACTATTTTCACTTCACTTTGGAGATATTCATCCAAAGTAACAAATATATTTCTATTTCCTGTCATGTGGTTACTACAACCACTATCAAGGTACCATGTAGACTCTATAACATCGTCTTGAGCACTACATGCATGAAATAGAACACCTTCATCATTTCTCCTCTTTATGCATCATGGTGGAATTTTCATCTCAATTTATCGATACCCAACAATCTGCTTGAAAATGACCATACTTTTTGCAATTAAAACATTGAGTGTGAGAAAAATTACTACAACAAGTTTTTAGATTTCTGCCAAAACCTTTTCCTCTTCCACCTCCTCTTCCTCGATATGAAGAAGAGCTTTATTGTTGATTTTCAGAATTCATACCATTTCTATTATCATAGTTTCTTCCACCTCCTCGTCTGTCACGACCACCACATCTTCCACGAGAACCGCCTTGGAATGAAATTTGCATCTGAAATGCTTCCTTGGGATTAATATCAAATTGCTTCAATCTAAGCTCATGAGATTGAAGATAGCCCATCAAGCTATTTACTGATAGAGTAGATAAATCTTTTAATTCCTCAATTACAACAACAATATGCTTAAACTTTATTGGCATACTTCTAAGAATCTTTTCAACAACTCTTTGATCACCCAATTCTTCTCCATTTGTTCTCAAACTGTTGACAATCGCAAGAATACGATTGAAAAACGATTCAACAGTTTCGGTCTCTTTGATCTTAATGCAATCAAATTCAGATTTGAAAACTTGTAGTCTTACCATATTTACCTTATTTTTTCCTTGATAGGTGGATTGTAAAATATCCCAAGCTACCTTTGCCAAAATAACTGTTGGAATTCTTTCGAAGACATGTTCATCAACAGCTTGATAAATGAACAACAAAGCCTTCTTGTCTTTATTATGATTTTCTCTCAACTCGGCAAGTTCTCAATTAGTGAGCTCATTATGATTCTCAACTTCAGTGTATCCTCTTTCAATAATATCCGACAATTCTTGTGAACCATATAGCAATTTCATTTGAATACTCCACTGATTAAAATTCTTCCCACTGAATCTTGGAAGTAGGAGTTCCAACATGTTACCACTTTAAGCCATCTTTGATCTTAACTCTGATACTACTTGTTGGAAGCGAAGTAACCCTCACAATACAACTTAATAGATAAGAGAAGAAGATTGTTCTCTTACACAAAATTGGAGAAACTAGAACTTGAATATTGCTTTATTTTCTTGGCTTGCTTACAAATGACAAATCCTACACATATTTATACTAGTACAAAAATATATCAAAAAACATTAATGATAAATGGAAATACATGTGGCTTTTCACCAATATATGAACATTCATCAATGTATCTTGTAATTCATATATTCAACTATTCATGTATCTAATTAAATGTAATTCATTCACCTTGAATATAAGTCTAAATTAATTCTATCAAGAGGAACATCAACATCTCACAATAACATGATATCGTCTACCTATTCAATCTTGGTTCCTTACGCCCCCGTCTTATATGTATTTAGTTTTTTTATTTTTCATTTTTTTTTTATAATTATGCCTATAAAAATTCCAATCACTGGTAAATTTTCTGTTATGTTATTTACTTTTTACCAATATTTTCATAAATCAAACTAAATTTTAGAAAAAAAAATGAAGAGATCATTCGATAACAATTCGATTTTTGTTTTTCATTTGGAGGTTTTGAAAAATGGGTCTGTTTTGTATCAAATGATTTTTTTCTTCCAATTTAAAAATCATTTTTAAAATTGTTATGAAATTTTGGTAATCAAACAAAGACATTTTTAAAAACCGTTTTCATTTTTATACCAAAATGTGTGTTTGCTTTAGTGGTGGAGAGCTTGTCTCTTTAAGGTTTGATCCCAACAATCTTATATATTAATGATTATATTCACTGTGGTTTAGTGTTGGCTCAATTGCCTACTTTCTTGAACACTTTTTGTGTGAAATTAAATGAAAAATAAAAATAATTTCTTAATGTACAATTTTGTCAAATGGTAGGAAAATATGAATAAAATTATTATTATTGTCATTTTTAAATTTAGAAAACCACCACTCTCAATGAGAATATGTGCTTTTTTGGAGAAAGATACCATTTTAATGGCAGAATATGTATTTACAAACAATGTAATTATTTGGGTTGCTCTTAATATCTTCTAGATATGTGATTTTCTTAATAGTTTAAAAACACACAAATACATTAGTTTAAAGGACAATGTCAGGCTTTAGATTTGGACCGATCAACTGAACCATCAAATATATAATAATCTAAAAACAAAGAAGTCGAGGCCAAACCGATAACCTACAACCTCGAGAATTGGAAATGTCCATGGCACTCCTCCTGTCAAAAGTAACCATAGGGATGTGTTAGAGGATTAACTTACAGATATTCTGATTCGACCATCCCAAAAGAAAAGAGTAAGTAATCAAAATGTAGTAAGCTCGATGTAATATATATGTGAGTAGGAGTGAGTATGGATAGCCGAAAGATTGAGCCGAACAATTGAAACCGATCGAATTGAAGGTTGGAGGTCAGTTTTTTCCAAAAGTGATCGGGGTCAGTATTAAAAAAAATCTAGTAAAAAACCAAACGGAACCACCCAT
This sequence comes from Benincasa hispida, assembly GCF_009727055.1. Lineage (NCBI taxonomy): Eukaryota > Viridiplantae > Streptophyta > Magnoliopsida > Cucurbitales > Cucurbitaceae > Benincasa > Benincasa hispida. The sequence goes on from NC_052354.1 coordinate 18,054,000, forward strand.
TTTATTATTTTACTATTAGTATACTTTTGATTTTATTACAAATAATAAAATAAATTATCCCAAAAAATAAAAAATCCTACTTTTTGAATATCTCAATGATATCTTTTACTCTTCTTTTCAAGTCCTAATCTTGTATACAATTTTCTATTAGTATTAACTATAAATTATGTTGGAGTTTTGTAATTGGCATGGCTATTTTAGTTTAGATATTATTTTAATGGATATTTGTTTAAAGTAAATTAATTAAAATAGAAAAATTAAGAGTATAGCGCAGAATATATATATATATATATATATAACTTAAATGAGGGCTGGAAACTGATGCCGGAAGAAGCAAAAAAAAAAGTGTCAAAACTTCAAAAAGAAAAGGCAGTTTAAACCGAAACCGACTGTCCTGATCCCAAACCGACCGATGGGTTTAAAAAAAAAAATTATTATCTATGAGCCATTTCACTATAAAATTTGGAATCATATGCATATAGTGTATTTTCTTTCATGAAAATTATTAATATTATCTACATTAAAAATATTTATATTTTTTATCAGTATGAAGTTTAAAAAAAGTTCAAATAAATATATAATTTTATAATTATGTATACCAGATGCAAATTATTGAAAAAAGAGTTTATTTTTATATAAAATATATATAAAACTAAAAAAAGTCATCAAAATGTATTTTGAATCTTTTAAGAAAACACACAAACTCCATTATCAAATATGTTATAGATGTTTTGTTTTTTTTTAAAACAAAAACACAATGTTGTTACCAAATGTATATGATATTTGTTTTTAAAAAACTAAAAAATCGAAAATAGATTATTAAAAACCAAAAAGCAAAAAAAAAAATAATAATAATAATAGTTATTAAACCTGGTCATAGTTTTTAAAAAAATTATTTTATTTTTTTTTTTACATTTGACTAAATAATTAAACTTGTATTAAAAAATATGAAAATCATGTAGAAATTTAGAAAAAAAAATAAAATTAATTTTTTTTAAAAATCCAAAATAGTATAGAATGTACCATAGGCCAATTGCCTAAACACTCGATCTAAACCGTTGGTTACCACAGTGATTCCTCAGAGAAGAACGATCAAGGCTTCGGCTTACCGGTGTTCGCCGGAAAGCCACGCTGCTGCTTAACTTGTTGCTGCCATGAATTGTCCGTCGCCGGAGAAGAAGGTGGTGACTGCTAAAGGGTTTCCCAAAGAGAGATTATATTTCTGACCTCACCAGTTTTAGTGGTGACCTCATAAGTGATATCATCTAGTGTTTTTAATTTTCCTAATTTCTTTCTTTTTCTATTTTCCAAACTCCAAACATTAAGAAAATTATATGAGATAAAAAATTTTGTTTTCCTAACCTGGGGATTAACTCTAAGTGGAAATAAAGCTTTTATATTCTTGGAATTCTAAGATCTATTTAAAAATTGTCAAAGCGAGTATAATTAGCCGTAATTAGTGGTCTAATATTTGAATTTCTATACTCCATGTATGGTAGTAGAAGTTTTTTATTCAAAATTCTTAACATATTCATCGGTTCAATGTAATTCTAATTTTTGATAAACACTAAAACAAGATTAAATTGCAAATTTTGTCTCGATAGTTTTGAAGAAAGTTAAAATTTAGAATTTAGTTCATATGATTTGATAAAACTTCATAAACAATATCTTAGGAGGATTTTACCAACGATATAGTTAAATGCTAATTTTTTATTTTTTCGAATTATCGAAAAAATTTTGCAATTTGATTAACCCTAGAACAATTTAAACTAGTCACGTGAGATGTTACACAATTAAAGTAGAAAATAGCATGGCTAGGAATTCTTCCTAGAAAAACAAAATTTATAGTTGAACGTTCTTTTATGATTATCAATGAAAATTTCATATGAATGAAGCGTGATAGAGCAAATTCTTACCATTTGAAAAGAGTTGACACAATCAAAGCAAATAGGATAGACCCCTTTCCACCTAGTTTTACTCATTCAAATGTTTAGAATTTAGAGAAACACGAAAGGAAAATTTTTTGGATTAAGGTTTCCACCGAACCCTTTGTGATTGAAGATATGAGTATATAGAAACCGAGTATCTTCCAGATTTTCCCCAAACACTTCAACTGGACTTTGGTGACCATATCATCTCTTTATCCAACTAATGTAGGACTTTGGTCGCATTCTCGACATTCCTCTCCCCGAATAAAGAAACCATTGAGCCTCCCCTCAAATAGTCATTCATCCGTCTAAGTCTTGTCTAGGCTAACTCCTCTTCACCAGGGCACACTGCATATCTTATAGAGTTCAACTATAGATCATACCTTGACATACTTTTAAGGCTCCACTACATCTTTGTTCAACATAACAAAACTAGGGGCATGACTCTAATACCAATTGTTAGGAACACCAATTCTCCAAATATCGCCACAGTGGTACAATATTGTCTCCTTTAGGCATAAGCTCTCACGACTTTGCTTTTGGTTCCACCCCAAAAGGCCTCATACCAATGAAGATAACTATCCTCATTTATATACCCATCAAAATCTTGGGAAAAAAAAAACTTATAAAACACTACACATTTTATAGCTATACGATGTCTCAAACTACCATCAATTCTACAAGCTTCTACATAAAATGATGAAATTTACATATATTCATGCTACAAGCAAGTTAGATAATGGACAAAATAATGTATAGGGACACATTCAAATTAAATATATAATAATACTTTCAACTTCATAACAATTAATGGCCAAACATGATAACTTAATCGTGCATAAACTTTGTCAAATATAACATACATGGAATATTATTTCCATTCTTCATGCTAACATGGTAATGGACATGCTCAAACAGATCACAATAGCATCTCATTTAAGATAATACAATTTTCTATTCATGAAATATTCAAGTATGTATTGATAAGGTTATATTGAATATCATGCTAGAAAATAGCAATAAATTAAAATTTCTATATTTCATATCATATGTAAAAATTAAATCTGTGGAACAATCTGACAAACCACCACCATGTGAGCTAACTATGTCAGCATATGCCACATCAACTACATCAATCAAGAGTAAACTCAATGCAACAGATCAATAAAGAGATTGGAGTCCAACAAATCAACAATCAACATTAAACCATAGAATGATGCAAAATTTTTGGGCAAAATTTCAATGGCTATAATATCTAGTATTGCAAATGATATTTTTCTTATTTGGATATTACACACACCAAAATCTCACGATTTTCCTTACATAATAACTATCACCATAAGCATATTTCTCGACTTTATATTTCCTTTCTTTTGAGAAAATAGACCCTAATATATTTTCCAACTAGTGTACTGTTGACCTTTTCTCAAAACCAATGCTGAATTAATTATTAGAGAGATTATCATGATTCTTTTCTTGTATTCAAGAGCTCTCCTTTGAACATTATGATTTGGACTTTTCAGGAGGTTTGTAGACAATTGGTCACGTAAATAAATAAATAAATAAATAAATTCTTTGGTTATTGAAATTGTATGTGAAGATTGCCTAAGTACATCAAAATATCCTCAGCATATGTGAAACTTAATCAAATAAAGAAAAAGATCGTAGCATCATCATCCAAATTGATAGTGATGGTTAACTACAAAATTCAATATCATGCTACAAGACCATATCCCAAAAATTCTATCAGAAGAACATAATCAACATAATTTAATCACTTAATTATTCATTAGAAAGAAGAAACTATTTATGTCGAGTTGTCTCTCTAAGTTCCTCAAATCATGTCTCTTGCCGAATGATTTTGTCAACAAATTATTATTATTTAAAATCCATAATAATAAGGATGCTAATTTTCACGTTAATTTTACCAAAAATTATGATTTGGTCATCCCTTATTAATCTCAAAACAAGTCACTCAAAATTTCTTCCCAACCTAACTCATTCATAAATAACAAAGCAAGCTAAAAATCCAATTATGCTTTTATGTTAAAAAGAGAAATTATCCTCTTAATTTTGTACCTCTTCATTCATTGAATCCAAGTTGATCCATAATTTCCATAACATCATAAAGCAATTATGCTTATATTTTCTTTCTCCTCAAATAAAAACGATGTGCATCATTGCCTCCACCGACATCCACCTCAGACTCTAGTGGGATTCTTCAAGTTCCAAATTGATTGACTTGGCTTAAATGATTGCAAATGTGGATCCCAATTCAAACTCGACCATGAGACGAACCTTTTCGAATCGACGACCAAATCTAGTTTGGAATGGTGGCAAAGATGAGAACGGTGTGAGATTCGTCGACAGTTGCGATGTTCTTGATTTAATATGGAGAGAGAGATCAAAGATGAAGGTGCAATCAATCAGTATTCTTTATTTTTGCTTTCAAATTGTTAGACGTCGTCAATTCCAGATCTCATTCATTGATGAAGGTGCAATCAATCAGTATTCTTTATTTTTGCTTTCAAATTGATAGACGTCGTCAATTCCAGATCTCATTCATTGTTGTGTCGTGGAAGATCCACTGCCTTGAAAGTAAAATTGACGCGACCACAGTACTAAATTTCCAAAAGTCAGTTACTCTATAAGGTTAACACAACAACGTTCTCAAACGTGCCCTCGTCGAAGAAGAATTAGAATTGAGTGAATTTTTTTATCATAACTAAATCATTTTATTAATGTCATGTCAAACTAAAATTTAACTCTTCAAAACTAAGACAACCATTTTCCCTTATTATAAGAATCTAATAAAAATGTTATTCTAAATTAAATGTAGAAAATGTTTTAGATCTAAATTAATTAAAAAAATAGAATTGAATAAAAAAATATCTTTTAAATTAAATACAAAAACGTTTCATATCTAAATTAAATAGGAAAATGTTTCAGATCATAATTAAATACAGAATACAGTTTTCAAATTTAAATTAAATATGAAAATACATTTAGAAATCTCTGGCTCTTTTATTATAAGTCATTGCAACAAATAACTAATTAACTAGCCATTTCCAACATAATATAATTAAAACATAATCTTTCTCAAAGTGTGTTGGACTCCTATTAATCCCACCCAATGTGAATAGAGACTGATAACTTGTAGAAATACAAGTTATTTATATCGTCTTACATAGAATATGCGGGAATAAGAAGGAAAAGATGCGTCGAACGTAGTAAAATTGACTTAGAAACGTGAAGATTGTAAAAGTATCGCAAACACACCCGCTGACCGCATTGCAAGGGCAAAAAGGATGTCCAAACCTTTGTTTTGTAGGTAGTAGGTATCACTGCATGTGGAGATTGCTCATGGACAAAAAGATCAACGCATTCTCGGGGATTTCTGAAATCGTACAGCTTTTTCTAATGTACGACCTAACAAATGGAATGTGGAGCAGAGCGGACATTCCCACCAGTCACGACAAGAAAAATTAACTTTTCAGAGCGGAACCATTAAGGCAAGATGTGCTAAAATCTATATGCAACTTTCGATTGTTCTTACTTTTTGTTCATCATTTGTTGTTCATTTTCTATCTATCATTCAAGTCTCTGTAACAAACGTTTTATCTTTACCAATTAATATCACTACCATGTTCATCTTCATCTCTCTATTCACCATTATGCATTCATCCTTCACTTCTTTTACCGCGACTACTCCATCCAGAAAATGTTTACATGGGTCAATAACAAGTTGAATGAGGGAAGTAGTTCATAGTAAGTGGGTGAAGGAAATGTGTCAATATTGTCCTACGGTCTTCTTCATTAGTTTGAATCATGAGATTCTTATGTTGCGTCTGCTATTGTTTTTAGGCGACACTAGCTAGTCGTTAACCATGACAATCCCTTCGGAGGGATGTAACATAGAATTCGGAACAACCCAGGCTTTAGTAAATGAATAAGATCTTATAATTTCATCTTGGGTATTGATAACTTGTAGAAATACAAGTTATTTATGCCATTTTATCTAGATATTTGAGGCCAAAGTGAAGGGTTATGCGCCAGTTGTATAGAAATTAGTTTAGTTTGCTAATAAATTCAAATCATTGTAAAGAAACCCACTAATGCCAAAAAGATGGAGAATATGGCGAATATTTGCTCTGTTTTGCAGGAAAATCAAAGTCACCATTTGCGACTAAGGCTCAACTGAATTCCATCAATGCATCCTTATCACCTGTGCGCCCTTAGTATGTCAACGCATAAAACAAGTAATGAAAGGGTGGCGCATGGCGATGATCGATCCCGTTTTTCCTGACGACCGCATGCAGTTATAAAAAAACCAATGCCGCATGCAGACCTATGATCAAGTGATACAAGTGAGCAACGCAAGTGGAGGAGATAACGATGCATGTACGGCTAACGGCCGTGCACGATTGATGGAATTTATTGCAAAATAGAAAATGAATAAAATCCCTCTATCTCCAGAATTTCTATAACAAGAAGTGGGACCACTTGACTGGAGTCAAAGCAATTACGCCTATAAATACCCCAGCAAATTCTCTGAAGAGTTATGCTATTTGGTGCTGGGTAAAGTGCTGTAAAATTCTAAATAGAGGAGAAAGCTTAGCTGAGTGTATAACGATTCATCCGGGATGAAGAAGACGAGATAAGGCCGAAAGGTGAAATCTCTAAGCGTCAATCCATTATCCCTGAGCAAAGCTTTGTTCAAGGACTCTGTTATTGAAAGGCCAACCCGAGAGGGGAGGTTTTCCTACATTGTCAACCTTAAGCGACAAGCGGATTTCCACTAGTCAGTGACCAAGACATTAGCACTAATCGTCTCTATCAACCCCTTCTTTGTGTTTCATATCTTTGTCATCTTTATATTCATTCATCATGTATCAAACAATTGCTAGAAATAATAGTTGTTTTGATTGTAACCATCCATCGTATTCTGTGTATCACTGCTTTCCTCATATCTGTTGTCTTCATCATGTTTTCTTTATCTTTTGACCTCGAATTACACCGAGAAACTTGTAATGGAATTACACTTGGTTTTATTGTAAGATAACTTGTGACAACGCATAACATACTACAAGATCATCTACACATAACGCATATCTAAGTAGTATCGTACAATATTCCATTCATCTGTGCATTATCATCACATAGAATTTCGCGTTACCAAGTTTTTGGCACCGTTGCCGAGGATAATAAACTTATGTTATAATCATCCATGTGTTGTGTGACATAAGATAAATTTTATGCCTACCAAGTTTTTGGTGTCGTTGTCGGGGAAATTATGGTCAACGGTTTATTGGTTGTATTTTTTTGTTTGTTGTGCAGGACAGATCTCATTGTACTAGCTGTTCAACGTGGAAAACAGCTTGATGGTGTATGAATTTTGGTTCTGAACCGGAATTTTTCACGGACCCGGAGATCGAGCGAACCTTCCATGCAAGGAACCGCCAGAACAGGAACCTACGTAGGAAAGCAACAATGGTGAATAATAACAACGAGGCGATGCCAGACAACCAAGAGGTTGCATGGCCGGGCCAGGATCCGGTCTTCCTGGCGGCTGATCGCAACATCCCATGCGAGACTACGCAGCGCCTACTCTTTATGATTTTTCGCCAGGTATCTTAAAGCCGACTGTGGAGGAGAATGCCAGATTTGAAATCAAACCGGTCATGCTCTAAATGATACAGAATGCGGGCCAGCTTGGGGTCTGCAAGGTGAAGACGCACACGGCCATCTGACTAGTTTTGTGGAGATGTGTGGCAACTTCTCCATCCCTGATGTCACTCTTGAACATATTAGGTTGTATATGTTCCCTTACACCTTTAGGGACGAGGCAAAAAGGTAGGCTTACTCTTTGAAGCCCAATGAAAACACATCCTGAGGACAGTTAGTTGAGAGGTTTATGAAGAAGTTCTTCCCTCCCGCCGACAACGCAAGGAGATGAAAGGATGTGCTGAACTTTGAGCAAAATGATAACGAGACCCTGAGCACTGCCTGGGTGTGATTTAGAAGATTGGTTAGAAACTGCCCCCACATTGGAATCCCTGACTGCATTTTAATGGAAACATTTTACAATGGACTGGATCGAGCCACACAGGCTATTGTTGATGTTTCCGCTGCAGGAGGATTCATGGAAAAATCGTACACGGAAGCAATGGTCATCTTTGACCGCATATCACGAAACATGGATGACTGGATGGATGATGGATATGGAGGAAGGGGAAATAATCAGAGAAAGAATGAAACATCCGGTGTCTCTGTGGAGACCGTGACTGCCATGGCTGCCCAAATGGTCGCGGTAATTTCCCTCCTCCAGAATATGGCCATGAATCAAGGAGTGATGTCCCCACAACCAGCGCAACTAGCTACACCGGCCCAGGTGGCTGCAATTGGTTGCGCAAATTGCGATGGAGCCCACAGGGCTGACTGTTGCCCGCTGAACCTGCAGCAAATTTGCACGATTCAAGGAAATCCCTTCAGCAACACTTATAGTGGGACCATAAATTTGCGTTATAATCATCCATGCGTTATGTGACATAAGATAAATTTTATGCCTACCAAGTTTATCTTATGTCACACAACGCATGGATGATTATAACGCAAGTTTATGGTCCCTGACAATGGTGCCAAAAACTGTGTAACACGAAATTCTATGCGATGATAATGCACAGATGAATGGAATATTATGCTTTACTACTTAGATATGCGTTATGAGTAGATGATCTTGTAGTATGTTATGCGTTGTCACAAGTTATCTTACAATAAAACCAAGTGTAATTCCATCGCAAGTTTTTCAGTGTAATCTGAGGTAGAACGCAGGGAAATTTGGTGCCGGTTTAGTGTGATATTTCATGCTGTTATGCGACTGGTTTTTCTCAATTCTTTGAAGTATGGTTATATGATACAAAAGTTGTAAATTGCAATAACGTAAAATAAAGCAGTAAATTAAATACGGTAAACCTAAACTAGATGTATTTGATAACGCACTCTCCTGACCTTCTTTCGATATATCAGAATGACATCTTCACTTCTGCTCTCATAGGTAAAGATGTCGTCCAGCATGCTTTAGCTAAACGTATTTATTACTTTACTTTACATTAAGTCTTAGGATGCTTGTAATACTTATCGAAAGATAAAGAAAACATGATGGAGACAACAAATATGAGGAAAGCAGTGATAGATAGAATACGACGGATAGTCATAATCAAAACAACTATTATTTCTTGCAATTGTTTGATACATGATGAATGAATATAAAGATGACAAAGATATGAAACACAAAGAAGGGGTAGATAGAGACGATCAGTGCCAATGTTTTGGTCACTGGCTGGTGGAAATCCACTTGCTGCTTAAGGTTGACAATGTAGGAAAAGCTCCCCTCTCGGACTGGCCTTTCAATAGCAGAGTCCTTGAACAAAGCTTCGCTCGGGGATAATGGATTGAGGCTCAGAGATTGCACCTTTCGGCCTTAGCTCCTGTCTCTTATACACATCTAGATGTGTATAAGAGACAGGATGAATCGTTATACACTCAGCTAAGCTTTCTCCTCTCTTTGGAATTTTGCAGCACTTTACCCAGCATCAAATAGCTTACCTTTTTAGAGAATGTGCTGGGGTATTTATAGGCGGAATTGCTTTGACTCTGGCCAAGTGGTCCCTTTTTTTGTTATGGAAATTCCGGAGATGGAGGGATTTTATTCCTTTTCTGTTTTGCAATAAATTTTGTCAATCGTGCATGGCTGTTAGCCGTACACGCGTTGTGATCTCCTCCATTTGTGTTGCTCACTTACATCACTCGATCATAGGTCCACTGTGGCATTGGTTTTTTTATAACCGCATGCGGTCGTCAGGAAAAACGGGATCGATCATCGCCATGCGCCACCCTTTCACTACTTGTTTTATGCGTTGACATACTAAGGGCGCACAGGTGATAAGGATGCATTGATGGAATTCAGTTGAGCCTTAGTCGCAAATGGTGACTTTGATTTTCCTACAAAACAAAGCAAATATTCGCCATATTCTCCATCTTTTTGGCGTTATGGGTTTCTTTACAATCATTTGAAATTATTAGCAAACTAAACTAATTTCTACACAACTGGTGCATAACCCTTCACTTTGGCCACAAATATCTAGATAAAGTGGCATAAATAACTTGTATTTCTACAAATTATCACACTCTCAAATTTAGATATATGCTTGTCCTCAAGCATATCTTCTACAAAGGAAATCATGCTTCAATTTTATTCTATATTTTTACGAAAAATATTGGTTACTCCGAATGTAACCCTTAGGCACAATTCCGAACATCGCATTTTCCTTCCATCCTTGCTAACTCTCACAAAGCCCTACTTTATTCTTTTACTAGACAAAATCCTGCTCAAAGATTCTTTTCTATGTTTTCAAGGTAGAATGTTCATCTTTTCATAGGAAAACAACTCGATAAAGCTTATATGTCGTGAACAAAACTTTGCGTCTTTTATTACAAGAGAAAAAACAAATTCTAGGGATAGTTGGTCATGGAAAATTTTTTTTCTAGGGATAGTTGGTCCTGGTTACACTTCTTCATTTTGGTTTGCCCCCATGGGTTTCATGCGAGCATCCAACTACGGTGGTGTGCCAATTTCAACGCAACTCATGTTTACAGAGGAATTGCCCCTTATATTATATATATACTGTCTCTTATACACATCTAGATGTGTATAAGAGACAGCCCCTTATATTATATATATACTGTCTCTTATACACATCTAGATGTGTATAAGAGACAGCCCCTTATATTATATATATACTGTCTCTTATACACATCTAGATGTGTATAAGAGACAGTCATTATCTTTTATGTTGTGTTGTTCCTGGTAACCTGCCTTCGTTTTGGTTTGTTCCTACGGGTGTCATACGAACATCCAACTACGATGCAAGTTCCTTTCACAACTAAACTCATATCAGGTTGGGAGCACTATTTTGGAATCCCTTGCACTGATAGTGGAGTTTGTCCTAAATTATTATTATTTTCATTTCTTTTTTTTTTCTAGCACTTCACATTTTTGCATCCATCTGCTCAGACCTTCCCCACCCCCAAATTTAAAGATGAGCAAGATCCTCATTGCAGTGTTTGGATAAACTAGACAAATACTTAGAAGAAAATTTCAAAATGAAGGTTTGAGCAGAACTTGGAAAGATAAAAGGTAATGTACTGCTAAACTATGAGTTAACTAAGTGTTAGTCAGAATATACAAAATATAAGAAATATTTCCAAGTATCACATATGATACATCATAGCAACGCAATGAAGAACATGAAAATATGAGATTAAAAATAAAACACAGATTTACAAAGGAAGATAAAAAAAAAAAAAAAAGGCAAAGGCAAAATGTGAAAGTGATTATGTACATGAATTATATTAAAATTAAATAAGTTTGCGACTAATTACAAATGATCGCAAACGCATTATTACATGGCCTGTACAAGAGTCAAAGAATTGTGATTTACAAAAAGAATATAAAAAATGTATAAAAGAATACGCTTAAGAATAAAAGAATAAAATTGAAACAAAGAAAGGAGAAAAGAAGAAAAACTAAGTTTGACACGAGGGAGGATCTAGCGTTGGTTGAGGTGTTGTGGCTGAACCATCATCAAAGACAAATGCGTGCCTTAAGTGGGGCGGCACCATTGGTCCATGCAAATATGCCGTTAAAAAGGTGAAGTACTCGTGATTTCGCTCCGCTATCATGTGCTGGTGCTGGAACAACCGGTGGTAGTTGCGCTGTACGTTGATTAATATTTCTCTTGAGACAGCAGCACTACGCTAGATATCTTCAATTCGTTCTATAACAACCTCGAACCGGTGATTGAAGAAGAATTGGTGCTGATTGACTAACTCTTGCTGTTGGACAAATAGTCGTCGCATTTCAGCGAGCTCATCAGCCATGGAGGTGGGTGAAGGTTGTGCCTGTGAAGTCTCGCCAGCATCAGTTTGAGGTTGGGTTAATGTGCCCTCGCCCAAATTGTGTGGCTCATCAGCTTGCGGTGGTGGAAGGATGGCAAGTGGAAGGGGGGTAGATGGTGGATTTGAAGCTGTTGGTTGAGGAAGATAATCAAACTGGGTGGGAGAGTGAAAAGGCTCAAGAGGAGAACGAGGTGATAATGGTTGCGCTGGTGAGCTAGGCTGTCTGGGGGAACATATTCTCAATTGGCGAGGTCTTCTAATCAAGGGCGCAGGCTCTGGAGATTCAGAAACCTTCTCTTTTCCTTTATCTTCTCGCCTTCTCTTGAGTCTTGGTTCTTGCGGTGAATTGAGATCGATCGCAGGACGTCTGACATGTAAGTCTGGGTAGTGGGAGGAATCCTTAAGGAGCATCCTCAAAATCTTAGAAGTAATGAGGCCGTGGACTTCAAGTATAGGTTCATCTTCAGTGCCTACCCTAGAATTGATGCACAAGCTTGAGATGATCCACGGGAAGAAATATTGTCCTCGAATATGTCCCACCAAAGCTCTGATCTGACCTGCGATCAATAGCTCGATGTCAATGGGGATGTCGCACGCAATGCAGTATGTGGCAATCACCTGATCCCTTGAGATTGTGCAATCATGGGTTGTAGGGATCAACCGCTTCTTGACTAAGTAGACCCATAATCTCCCTTCCGACAGCAATAACTTGGACTCCAGTGTGTGGATGCCCTTAGGGGAAACCGTCCATTTAGCCCCAGGCTATGCTAGGACCTTCAGCGCATTTTCCATCAATTTTTCTGAGGGGTTTTCAATAATTCTGTTGCCAGGTGCATCCAGATTCTCCCTCATGTGGAAGAGTTCATTGATATCCCTTGCGCAGAAAAACACAATTGTTCCCCAAAGAGTCACTACGTCCCGCCTCTCGTGCAATTGCCTGTTGTAGAAATCCCTCACTACCTCTGGAATTATGATAGATGGCCATTGGCAGAAGGACTCCCATCAAAGCTCAACGATGATGCTCGTGATCAAATCAGGTAGTGGATGCGGCGTAGGGAAGAAACTCATCTCTATCAACATATCATCATTTTCCTTTTTCTTGATGGTTCTTCTCCTGGCCGTTGAAGGCGCTTCAACTACTGAAGTCACTGTTCGTGCTTCAATAAGGCGGGCTGCTTGTCTTTCTCTCTTAGCCCGTTCCTTGCATTGCTCTTCCTCTTCGTGTTCTGTGAGCCACTTTCCTTCGCTTTTGCGGAGGTGCTTCTGCTTATTCTCCTCCTTCATTCTTTTCTCCTCTTCCTTTTTCTTCCTCCTCTCATCCTCTTATTCTTCTCTTAACTCCCTCTCAAATTCTTCTCCAAATTGCGCCAAAACTTCAACAGGCGTTACTCCTCTTCTCTTTTCTTAATTGCCTCCAAACAGGCAAGCTCATTGTTTTTTTTCATTTCTTTATACTCGATGCGTCGTCGTCTTTCCCCTTCGACGATGATGAGCTTGCCCCTCTCCAATTTCTCTCGTCTCTCTTCTGCTTCTTTTCTTCTTCTTTCTTCTTGTTCTAAAGCTAAAATTAATCTCTGAGTATCAATCTCAGAGTCTTATGGTGCATCCTCCTTGCGACGCCACAACAACGGGACATCTTCTTATTCATTTTCTTCCATCGCAACTACATTCGTAGCTTCCTGTTGTGGTGGTTCCATTGGTTGGGTCGGCTCCCCTTGGTCTTCTCTTATGGACGTGGATTCCCCGTCCATTTCCAGCGCAGCAGCCTACTGGGCTACTTTTGCTTCTTCTCGCAGGCACCTTCTCTCCTTTTGGCGCATTCTTCATTCTTCTTTTTCTTCTTTTCTTTTCTTCATGGCTTCCTCGTCTTCGTCATCATGTTTGCTTTTCATTGATTTGCGATGAGGGGAAGACTCAGCCTGTCTGTTCTTATTCTTCCTTTTTCTTTTCTTTTCTTATTTCTCTTTTTCTTCATCAACTTCCTCAACCTTTCCTTTTGGTGCGTCAGGATTTTCTTCTAGCAGTGCCCCACCAGCCACCTCCAACATTACAACTTCAGGTGCGGGTACTGCAACCACCAACTCCCTTTCTTCCTCTTCTCTTGCGATCTCAGTAATGATCGCCTTATCGATCGCCGAATAACAGCCTCCACTACTTCCTTCTCCAACTCCTTTGCGGTCTCAGGGCCGATCACATCCTTAATTTCAACTTCTACTGCGGCCACCATTTCTTCCTCCTCCTTTTCTTCATCAACTTCCTCAACATTTCCTTCATCAACTTCTTCAACCACAGTTTCCTTCACCTTAGAGGCTTCTCTCGTGGACAGGTCAGTCAACGTGACTGCAGCTACTTCCTCCAAGGGCAATGGTTGGTCTACCACGTCTACTTCAGGCAGTCCGTCTCCCTGTTCCAGAGTCTTCAATATTGTGCCGAACATCTCTGTGTCATCCTTCCTTTTCTTCTCACTTTCCGTTGACACGACTGGTGTGGGCAGGCTTTCAATGCTTGTTCCTCTCTGGAATGCCACAGATCTTGAGTGCAACGAGTGGCGTCGGGTTCTTCCAGCGAGTCGAGGGGTGTGGCGAGCTTGAGCAGCCAGATTGCAACTGGCAGCTAGAAAAGCTACCTTCTGAATGGCTGCCTGGTCGGCGGTAGAAGGGAAGCAGGACGGGAACTGGTTTGGTCGGCCATTGGGTTGGTTAAACGGTGAACGGTGAATGGAGTTAGGGTTTTGAGGGTTCTAGGAGCTTGAGAGCTAAGGCTATCTGGAAATCGAATGCAGGTAAAGAGTTCCATCAAAGGCAACAGTGCTATTTATAGCCTGGGGCGTGTGGGGCCCACCACTATTTGTGCGGCGCATGACCTTGGACAAATCAATGGGGGCGCTATTTTGCCTTCTGTAATGATGGAATTTTCAGAGGATGATCTGTCACCTGCCAAGCATTAAATGCTTGGGATACGAATCGCTTGGCCTTCCTCCCCTTTTCCAGACATTAATTTTAACATTTTATTCAGATGGCCGCAATATTAAGCGCAACGCATTGTACTCATTATCGCAACTATAATTCTGCTGAGATAAGACATCAACGCATACAACTCCGCAACACATTTCCTTGATCAATGCATTCTGGAGGATACCTCGACATTATGCATCAACCAAGGTGAGGCAAAAATTATATGCGAGAACCATCTTCGACCTTGTATAGTTACATTAAATGATTACAACGCATTCTGATTGTGTATAGGGTGCGTCCATTAAAAGAATCTACTCTCAGTATTTATAGCAATCATTAATCCTACCTACCTTCTTGTCTTTTTACAATAAATGTCTTCAATCATTCACTCATCATGTTATTCACAAAACATAAAGGAACAAACTTAAATGCAATCACAAAATTAAATGCGTAAAACAACAGAAAGATGAAAATAACGCAAGTCGAAATTGATAAAAAAACGAAATAACAGAGAGCACAAAAAAAGTTAAACATCATTGATTCATTCATAAAGGTTCAAGTGTTGATGAAGATATGGATCGAATGATATACGTTGGTTGCTATGGTTGCAGTCCACATCAACGCATGCGGTTAAGCTTGCCTGCCTCAATGTCTTCTCTGACATTGCTCCTTTCCATTATTTACTAGGGCTTCTGAGTTGCTAGGCAACGTTCCAGGTGCGCGCGTTTTCAGCTCTGATGCCAGCTGGCCCACTTGGATTTCTAAATTCCTTATCAAGGATGCCTGAGCCTACATCACCGCATCATTTTTGTCTGTGTACTGCTTGAGCAGTGACTCCAGGGATCCTCTCGAGGTGTTCGACGTTGATGTTGAGGGCTGCTGGTTCTGAGGTCTTGATTTCCCTTGATGTTGACTAAAATTGCCCCTATTCCCATTCTACTGAAACATTAACCCTCCCTGATTAGGATTGCCACCCCATCCGAAATTGGGATGATTCTTCCAACTAGGATTATAAGTGTTGCTGAAGGGATTTCCTTGAATTGCGCAAATTTGCTACAGGTTTAGCGGGCAACAGTCAGCCCCATGGGCTCCACTGCAATTTGCGCAACAAATTGCGGCCACCTGGGTCGGTATAGCTAGTTGGGTTGGTTGTGGGGACATCACTCCTTGATTCATGGCCATATTCTGGAGAAGGGAAGTTACCGCGGCCATCTGGGTAGCCAAGGCAGTCACGGTCTCCGCAGAGACACCGGATGTTTCATTCTTTCTCTGATTATTTCCCCTTCCTCTATATCCATCATCTATCCAGTCATCCATGTTTCGTGATATGCGGTCAAGGATGACCATTGATTCCATGTACCATTTTTCCATGAATCCTCCTGCAACGGAAGCATCAGCAACAGCCTGTGTGGCTCGATCCAGTCCATTGTAAAATGTTTCCATTAAAATGCAGTCAGGGATTCCAATGTGGGGGCAGTTTCTAACCAATCTTCTAAATCGCACCCAGGCAGTGCTCAGGGTCTTGTTATCTTTTTACTCAAAGTTCAGCACATCCTTTCATCTTCTTTCGTTGACGGCGGGAGGGAAGAACTTCTTCATAAACCTCTCAACTAACTGTCCCCAAGACGTGATTTCATTGGGCTCCAGAGAGTAAGCCCACCTTTTTGCCTTGTCCTTCAAGGTGTAAGGGAACAGATACAACCTAATATGTTCAGGAGTGACGCCAAGGATGGAGAAATTACCACATATCTCCACAAATCTGGTCAGATGGGCATGTGGGTCTTCACTTTGCAGACCCCCAAACTGGCCCGCATTCTATATCATTTGAAGCATGACTGGTTGGATTTCAAATCTGGCATTCTCCTCCATAGTCGGCTGTGAGATACCTGGTGAAAAATCATAAAGAGTAGGCATTGCGTAGTCTCGCATAGGGATATTGCGATCAGCAGCCAAGAAGACCGGATCCTGGCCCGGCCTGCAACCCCTTGGTTGTCTGGCATCGCCTCGTTGTTGTTATTCGCCATTGCTGCTTTTCTGCGCCAATTCCTATTCTGGCGGTTCCTTGTATGGAAGGTTCGCTCAATCTTAGGGTCCGTGAAAAATTCTGGTTCAGAACCAAAATTCATACACTGTCAAGTTGCTCTCTATGTTGAACAGCTAGTACAATGAGATATGTCTTGCACAACAAACAAAAAAATTCAACCAATAAACCATTGACCATAATTTCCCTGGCAACGGCACCAAAAACTTGGTAGGCATAAAATTTATCTTATGTCACACAGTTCATGGATGATTATAATGCAAGTTTATGGTCCCCGATAACGGTGCCAAAAACTTGGTAACACGAAATTCTATGCGATGATAATGCATAGATGAATGGAATATTATGCGATACTACTTAGATATGTGTTATGAGTAGATGATCTTGTAGTATGTTATGCGTTGTCACAAGTTATCTTACAATAAAACTAAGTGTAATTCCATCGCAAGTTTCTCGGTGTAATCCGAGGTCAAACACGGGGAAATTTGGTGTCGATTTAGTGCGATATTTTATGCTGTTATGCAACCAGTTTTTCTCAATTCTTTGAAGTGTTGTTATATGATACAAAGCTGTAAATTGCGATAACGTAAAATAAAGCAGTAAATTAAATACGGTAAACCTAAACTAGATGTACTTGATACAGGCGCAATGTACAAGATGCTAAAGAGTGGGCTAGCTGTGAAGTCTGTGCAAGGACGGGGGTGGCGGTGGCAAGGCTTAAGGTGTGAAAAGAAAAGAAAGATAAGTATACAAATCATCGCAAGGTCTTAATGAAACTAAAGAGTGGGCTAGCTGTGAAGTCTGTGCAAGGACGGGGGTGGCGATGGCAAGGCTTAAGGTGTGAAAAGAAAAGATAGATAAGCTGACACATCATCACAAGGTCTTAATGAAAATAAAGAAACGAATACTGTTCCGTTCTTCTCATGGCGTACACCTCTTAGTGATTGGACACGCTTCCCACATGTCTGTGTAGAAACTAGAGCTAAACGTAATGAACGCAGGTTGCTTCCATGTCTGGAAGTGCTACTCGCTTTAGTTAATGCACTCTCCTAACCTTCTTTCGATAGATCAGAATGACATTTTCACTTCTACTCTCACAGGTGAAGATGTCGTCCAGCATGCTTTAGCTAAACGTATTTATTACTTTACTTTACATTAAGTCTTAGGATTCTTCTAATACTTATCGAAAGATTAAGAAAACATGATGGAGACAACAAATATGAGGAAAGCAATGATAGGCAGAATACAACGGATGGTCATAATCAAAACAACTATTATTTCTAGCAATTGCTTGATACATGATGAATGAATATAAAGATGACAAAGATATGAAACACAAAGGAAGGATAGATAGAGACGATTAGTGTCAATGTCTTGGTCACTGACTGGTGGAAATTTGCTTGCTGCTTAAGGTTGACAATGTAGGAAAAGCTCCCATCTTGGGCTGGCCTTTCAATAGCAGAGTCTTTGAACAAAGATTCGCTCGGGGGTAATGGATTGAGGCTCAGAGATTGCACCTTTCGGCCTTTTCTCGTCTTCTTCTTCCCTGATGAATCGTTATATACTCAATTAAGCTTTCTCCTCTCTTTAGAATTTTGAGGCACTTTACCCAACACCAAGTAGCATACCTCTTCAGAGAATTTACTGGGCTATTTATAGGCAGAGTTGCTTTGACTCCGGCCAAGTGGTCCCACTTCTTGTTATGGAAATTCCTGAGATGGAGGGATTTTATTCCTTTTCTGTTTTGCAATAAATTCCGTCAATCGTGCACCGCCATTAGCCGTACACATGTCGTGATCTTCTCCACTTGCATTTCTCACTTGCATCACTCGATCATAGGTCCGCATACGCCGTTGGTTTTTTTATAACCGCATGTGGTCGTCAGGAAAAACGAGATCAATTATCGCCATGCGCCACCCTTTCACTACCTGTTTTATGCGTTGACATACTAAGGGCGCACAGGTGATAAGGATGCGTTGATGGAATTCAGTTGAGCCTTAGTCACAAATGGTGACTTTGATTTTCCTGCAAAACAAAGCAAATATTTGCCATATTCTCCATCTTTTTGGCGTTAGTGGGTTTCTTTACAATCATTTGAAATTATTAGCAAACTAAACTAATTTCTATACAACTGACGCATAACCCTTCACTTTGGCCGCAAATATCTAGATAAAGTGGTATAAATAACTTGTATTTCTACAAGTTATCAGGTATTGTCTTCTATCTTAAGGGCATATTCATACCATTCTATAAGATATGAAAATGATGAGTCACACTTACTACAATTACTAAAACAATAACCAAAAGAACTATAGGAGTAAAGAGTTATTCTGATATAGTATTTGGTCAAGAATTGTCTTGCTTCAGTGAAAGAATTCTTGACTACCCCGCAGTAGCAACTGTTCTAAATCACTAAAGTATTGTTGCAAGTAGATAAAGATTTATTGGGTACTTTTTATTTTGCTAAAACCGGATTTAGATGCATAAATATTTAATAGAATTTTTTAAAATTGTTTCAGCAATGTCGAATTTAATCATACAATTGCTAGCTTCCGATAAATTTAACGTTGAAGGATATTCAAACTAGAAATCCAATATCAATACAATGTTAATTGTGGATGATTTGAGGTTTGTGTTGATGGAGGAATGATCTCCAATTCCCGGTACAACAGCGAACTGAAATATTCGGGACATCTATGATCGGTGGGTAAGGGCTAATGAGAAAGTTCGAGCCTACATTTAGCAAGTATATCTAATGTACTTAATAAGAAACATGAGGTTATGCCCATTGCCCATGAGATAATGGCTTCACTTCAGGAGATGTTCGGGCAACCGACATCCTCTGTTCGACATGAAGCTATTAAGTATGTCTACATTACTCGCATGAAAGATGAAACCAACGTTAGAGAACATGTTCCTGATATGATGGTCCCTTTTATTGTTGTTAAGGCACATGGGGCGATGATAGATGAAACAAGTCAAGTAAGTATGATATTGGAATCTCTCTCGGAGAGTTATCTGTCATTCAAAATCAATGTTGTTATGAATAAAATTACTTATAATCTGACCACGTTGTTGAACGAGCTACAGACATATCAATCTATGATGAAATTGAAGGAGAAAGAAATAAATGTTATTTGTAAACCTATGATGTTCTTTAAGGGGTTAACGTCTGGAACAAGACCCACTGATGACAAGAAGTTTGTTCCCTCTTCTTCGAAAGACAAATCTGTACAAATGAATAAGAAAAGGTAAGGGGAAAAAGAAAACCACTGCTAAGAAAAACAAAAATCCCAAAGGAAAATGTTTCCATTGTGGAGAAAATGGGGACTGGAAGCGTAACAGCCCAAAATATTTGGCTCAAAAGAAATCGAAAAAGGTAAAACAAGGTAAATCAGATTTACTAGTAGTTAAAACATGTCTAGTAGAAAATACTCACATTACCTGGATATTGGATTCAGGCGCCGGAAATCATTTTTGCACCTTTCTACACGAAACTAGTTCTTAGAAAGATTTTTGAACAAGACATGACTTTCAAGGTGCAAACGGGTGAAGTCATTTTAACTCCATGAAGTGGGAGATGTCAAGCTAAGATGTAAAGAAACTTAATCTTCATTTCCTGCCTGCTAGAAAATATGTACATAATATCTTTTGAATCTAATGAAGTGGTTCTTTCTTCAAGAGGTATTCATATTTGTTCTGCAAGACTCAAAAATAACTTGTACATATTAAAATCAACTGAAGCGAAGGCTATTCTAAATATAGAGATGTTTAAAACAACTGAGACTCAAAATAAGAAACAAAAAATTTCTCCTTATACCTATCTTCGGCACCTCAGACTTGATCACATTAATCTCAACAAAATTGAGAGATTGGTAAAAAACGGTCATCTAAATCAGTTAGAAGACAGTTCTTTACCTCCATGTGAATCATGTCGTGAGGAAAATGACAAAAAGATCTTTTTCTGACAAAGGTCTTCGTGCCAAACAGCCTCTCGAACTATATATTCAGACCTATGTGGTCCAATGAATATAAAAGCACAAGGAGGCTATCAATATTTCGTCAGTTTTATTGATGATTACTTTAGATATTGCTACATTTACTTAATCAGTCATAAGTTTGAAACTCTTGAAAATTTCAAAGAATTTAAAGCTGAGATAGAAAATTTATTAAGTAATAGAATTAAAACATTTCGATCTGATTGAGGTGGTGAGTATATAGATTTACAATTCCAGAACTATCTAGTAGACCATGGAATTCAGTCCCAACTCACAGCACCTGAAAAACCACAACAAAAGAGTGTTGCAGAAAGGAAAAATCGAAACTTGTTAAACATGGTCCAATCAATGATGAGTTATGCTCGATTACCTCAATCCTTTTGGGGATATGCAGTACAGACTGCAGTATTCATTCTAATAATTGTTCCTTCAAAAAGTGTTTCAGAAACACCATATGAATTATGGAAATGATGCAAAACTTGTTTACGTCGTTTTGTATCAGGGGTTGTCTAGCACATGTGTTGGTACAAAATCCTGAGAAATTGGAAACACATTCAAAATTATGCCTTTTTGTAGGATACCCCAAAGAAACGAAAGAAGAATTGTTTTAAGATCCCGAAGAAGATAAAGTATTTATATCGATAAATGCTATATTCTTTGAAGATGATCATATAAAAAATCATCTACCTCGTAGTAAACTAATATTGCAATAAATGACCAAAGATGCTATAGAAATATCAACAAGAGATGTTGATCAAGCTGGTCCATCAACAACTGTCGTTGTCCCATCACATCCATCCCAAGAGTTGAGTATGCCTCGACGTAGTGGGAGGGTTATTCAACAACCTAAACACTATATGGGTTTAACAGAAACTCAAAACATCATATAAGATGATTGTTTAGAGGATCCATTAACCTTTAAACAGGCAATGGAAGATGTTGATAGGGAACAATGGATGAAAGTCATGAACGATGAAATGGAGTCTATGTGTAACACCCTAACCCTAATTTGAAAGGCATGAGAACATAGGATATTAAAAACAAGAAATATAATTAAATTAAGAGGAATTTAGGCGTGAAAAAATCAAATAAAAATGAATTAAATTACGCGATGGTTTAAGGGAAAAGCTAGCTGAAATTTTGAGGTTAATAAGTTAAGAAGTTTATTAACATTTTCTTAAAGGATGTTACAGCTAATCTTGACTGGAAATTGAAGCTGTAAGTATTGTCCACGTGTTACATGCGGAGAAGGAAGCATTGGACCAAACCACTGTCCTACGCGTGATGCCAAGTGAGATTGGAGAGAGCAGTTTTAATGAGAGAATGGGAGAGAGCGAGATTGGAGAGAGCGGTTGGAGCGAGAGAATGAGAGAGAACGAGAATGGAGAGAGCAAGAGAATGGGAGAGAGCGAAAGTGGAGAGAGTGAGAGTTTGAGCGAGAAAGTGGGAGAGCCACGAGAGCAAAACCAGTAAGAAAGTTGGAGAGAGCGAGAGCCACAAGAGCGAAACCAGCGAGATTTGGACAGATGGACACGTTTTAAAGGGCTGGATGCATTGTTTAGTAATTTGGATAAATAATTCGAAAATTAAACGGATTAAGTGGCAAAAGGAGATTACATTCAAGAAGATTTTTATTAACTCAAGTAGGAGATGTACGATTAAGATTACATGCAAATTAGATAATTTTGGGCTAGCAAACCCAGAATTAGACAACTCAAGCTCTAGTTGAACTAAAGATAAATAATCGAAACGTATCTCAAAAGTGAAAGCAAAAGTCTCGAGAATCTATCCTACAGCTTACCTTACCTATGGACCCCAGTTGAAACCTTAAGAAATACTCTAGACAAAATATGAAGTGCACAAAGAAACATAACATTTTCAAGAAGCACATTCACCAAAGACTACAAAGATCTTTTAGACAACTTCCATAATGCACATGATTAACAAGAAACACCTAAAGAAACCAAACAAAAATAGTTATAGGACTGATTGCATACCTTTTGACAAATCCAATTGTTGATAAAAAGATCATGGATCATTGCTTCTCACTTGGTATGAAAAGCATGTACCTGTATAGTTGATTGTCGCTAAGGTACAAAATCTAGAGATTATACATGTTCCAAACAAAATTATGATTTCAAAAGTACAGTACAAGAAGGACAATCATCCCAGGATTAGGGATTTTTGAACCTGTTAGGTCTGCTTCTTCATCGATGGGCCTGCTTCTACAAAAGAAAAACTATTTTAGCCCAAATGATGAAAAAATAAAGAGGCCCTTTTACCTTGATCCAATTCAAGAGATCCTGATCTTTGCCCCAAATTTCTTGGTTGGTAGAGAACTTGGTTGAGAAGTGCTCACGATTTTCCAACTGATGGCTAACACGTGGATGATCCTACTGAAATTTTGTCTGATGGAAAATGAAAAAGACTTTTATTTCTGATGGGTGCAAAACGAAATTTCTTTCTCTCTCTAGCTTTTAGATTCTCTCAATCGACTGTCTTTCTGTGTTCTTTTCTTTCTTCTAACCCTAATGAGTTTTGTTTGATCTGTGCAATTGTTTATGAGTAAACTGAGGAAGCTTGCAGTCGGGTAGGCGAAGGTAGAAGAAAAGATGTAGACGATCATGCAATCGTGTAGACGATTGCTCGAAGAAAGGTAGACGATCGTGCAGTCGTGTAGACGATTGCTTGAAGGAAGATAGATGATCACGCAATCGTGTAGACGATTGCTTGAAAGAAGTTAAACGTTCGCGCAATCATGTAGACGATTGCTTGAAGGAAAGGTAGACGATCGTTCTGATCTACTAGACGATATGAAGAGAAAAGATAAACGATGGACGATCTTGTAGATGATGAGAAGAGAAGAAGAAAGATACACTGCGATGTACGTGGTTCGGCTATGAAAGCCTACATCCACGGGAAGAAGAGAAATTTATTAAGAAGCTAAGTCACCGATTCTTTTCTTTACAGATTGTTTCAAGATTTTCTTGAAGCTATGTATTTGTTGTTGTTTCTAAAATTTGTAAATGATGAGTTTAAATACTATTTTTGATACAAGTAGTTACAATAACTAACTGTAAAGATTAAAGAAATGTGAAACAGCTTCTTGATGTTGATGTATGAGCTTATATTCTTCAGAACCGATTTGGATACAAGCATAAAAAAGAAGAAGAAGAAGAAGAAGACGACCAGATTTCCACGTTAAATCTTAAAAAAGAGCCAAGGACACAACGGGATAGGAAAAAAATTCTCTTTAGAATAGATTTTAATACCTCACAACCTATAAATAATACCTTTCATGGAAGCCCCACTTGAAAAGATTGGCTCGTTAACTATAACTTTCACCGATTAATCACAAGAAACGTTACCCAAATCATAAAAATAGGAAAAAAAAAGGGAAAAGCTAAACAAATGGGCCACACATGATAACATATTAAAAGTATACGTAACTATGATATGGAAGTAAGTTCGCTTTTTTTAGAGTGGAATAGACCCCATTGAGCTACACATATGAAGCTTAAACTATGTTGATAGAGTGGAATACACCCCATTGACTAGTCTTTTCTATGGATTACAAAACTTAAGAGTGGAAAGTGAGGAGGAAAATAGTGAATATGAAACCGATTGATGATGCTAGATAAAAGTTATACATACTACAAAATATTCCATACTTTTCAGAGTTCTACAATAAGAAAAAATGGCATATAATGGATTCGATACAATTGTGCTAACACCAACAAACATGCACTAATAATATATCTTTTGAACCTGAGACAAATAAAGTGTCATAAAAATCTTGCTTTTCATACTTTGAATTTCTTGTGTTAGTTAAGACACGGGATAAAAGGAGAGCACAAAGAACATAATTAACCACAATAAGCAGAAACGTAGTTAGACATGATAAAAAAGGATGAGATCTCTGTTTTTTATTTTTACCGAGGAAAAAGCAAGAAAATGAGAAAATTTAAGAGCAAATAACATTCAATATTAAAAAACACATAAATTTCTTCAAGAAAAAAAAAACTAAACAAGACCCATAACTTTTCTCTGTTTCCAGTGACCTAGAAATGTTTTGAATGGTAGTAATTTAAATAAATGGTTTGTTCTTAAAGACCCACTGCTCAAAAATCAAAGGGAAAAAGTAGGAGAAAATTAGAATTTTCTCTGTTTGTAGTGACCCACTGCTCGAAAATTAAAGGAAAGAACAAGAATTATACATAGATGCTTAATGGTAGACAGTCACGAGGAGTTTCTCGAGCAAAATGAACGAGAACAAAAGAGAGAATGTTGGAGAGGATAGACGAAGAAGCTCGAATGATATATAGATGATCTTCAAAGTTGCTAGGCAGAGAAGATTGACGAAGGAGATCGATGGTCGGCCGATTGAATGAAACGAAGGTTGAAAAAGAATGATAATGGATTGCTATGAAATGAATGGTTGAGAGAAAAAGGGAGAAAAGAGTATGAAAAGCGTAATGCATTTTAGTTTCCTTTCCGTGATTTGACTGGGCGCGACCTAAATTTTTTTCTTTTAGAAAAGGCGCGATCTAAGAATTTACCTTTCGGCTTTTTTACCTTCTTTTAATAGCATTCTTTATGAAAAGCTATAATGAAATGCTATTGAAAGGGTTGTTTGTTGTAGTGTATAGCAATCTCTCTACACAAGAATCAATTAAGCAGTTATCAAACACAATCAAAATGAAACACAAATGTGAAAAAAAGTAATTGATGCTCATTAAATTCATGCTTGGGGATTGAATCAACATTAAACTGTTTTTCTTGTGTAAATGTAAAAAATATGTTACATAGTTAATTAAGTAGTTCCTTTCGTATATAACAAAATGAGGCTAAAATATTATAAAAATACCAAACCTTAAAACTAATGACAAATATAGCAAAATTTTTGTCAACCTATATAAAATGTCCAAAAAAATCCATTGGAGTCATGAAAAAGGGTTGAAATGCTCAAAATTTACGCTTTTAGTGATAGATAATGATAAATAGTAATAGACTTCTATCACTGTCTATTCGATTATTGATAGACGGTGAATTTGACTAAGAATTTATTTTTTTATGATATAACATTAAACATAAATACAAATATTAAACTCTAGATATTTATATCTCAAATTAGCACCTCGAAATAACCCCGAAAGTTACAACGTTAATTAAATCTTTTTGGTTAGTTTGTATTGGAGCAAGGTAATATCTTTTAAAACAATATTATTTAAAACGTTTCAACTTTATTTAGTGAAGTAGAGAGAATTAAGTTTCACAGTAATTCTAATTTGACAAAAGAAAAAATACAATTAAATGTTTATCTCAAATTCAACCATCCTCCATTCAAGATTCATCGTCACTTGTGAAGCCTTTAGGAAGCCTTTTTCTCGTGGTTTGGAATACAATTAGGAGACAGGGCTACATTTGGACAATTAACATTAAAAAAAATAAAATTAAAAATAAAAAATAAAACCTCCATTCTTTCCCCTTCTTCTTCATCGTCCCGCCTCTCCTCCGTGCCTGTCGGTGATCGTTGACAATCATCATCGGCAACCTAATGTTGGTCGTTGGTGACTATTTTATTCATTGTGCTGGTCGAAAAGACTAGAAACAGATTCATCCGTTCTAGGAGATTAAACGTTGAAGCATTATATTGATTGTGTTGGTCGTGGGTCGTTAGATTTGCGACTATTTTTTTTTCCGAATAAACAAGAAACAAACTCGTTCATTTTTTTCTCCTCCTTCTACATCGTTTCTTTCCTTTGATGTTTCCAGTTGAGGTATTTAGGTTAAATTCATGGTCAAACAAAGGAACTCCATCCAAAGCTCTCTAAGAACCCAAGTTCCATATTAAAAAGAGTGATCAAAAGCTTCTTCTTACAACCCTAATTTAGCTATTTATACTCTGACAAGAAAATAGACCATTTAACTCATTAAACACTAATTAATCTAAATTCACAATTAAACAAATATTAAACTTAAATATACTAAGTATCCTATCATTTTCTCTTCATCACCTCTCCTTCCATCATATTCGCTTTGATTTCTCATTTTAGGAGCTCCAATGTTGAAGCATGACGTCGATCTCTATCTAGCTATTATTTAAGTTACTTCCTCTTATTAGATGATAAATAATTAAATTTTCCTTCATCCATTAGCTTAAGCTTTTGGGTTAATTGATAATTTAAGATGGTATCATAAGATCATGTGCTCAAACTTCTGCAATATTATTTCTTCACAATTTCATATCAATTTCCACTTGTCGGGTCTTTGATTTATCTTTACCCCAAGTTCAAGCTTTTGGGTCAGTAGATGATTTAAAACCTCTTCCCATCAAGAAATCTCAACCTACATCTTTTGAGGTTCGCTACTTCTTTTTTAGGCAAAATTACCTTGGGTACAACTCTCGTGACTTTATTATCGGTTCCAACTCAAAAGACAATCAATATGAGATATTGATTGCATTTCCAACCCTATTCATTTTTCTCTCTGAAAAAGCTTCGGAAATAAAAAGGATTAATAGATGTACCAGAATATCTCAATTAAATTGTCACCTCGTTACACCCTAAAACCAGAAGCAAATGCATTAGGAGAACATAGAAGGTATATAAGTGTTGTGAAGAGTTGGAGATAAGCTTCAGTAAAAATACATACAAATCAGCAGCTAACGGAAACGAGATATATATGGTCAATAGATTCACCATATAAGTGACAGTTAATATAAATTTGATAGAGTATTTAGGTAAGCAAAATTACCTTAAACACTTGATCTAAACCTTAAGTCATCAGAAAGCCACGCTGCTGTTTAACTTGTTGCTGCTAAAGGGTTTCGAAGAAGAGATTATGACGTCATAAGCTTTAGTGTTGACCACATAAATGAGAGCATCTAGGGTTTCTAATTCCCCTTTTTCTTTTTCTTTACTAAAAAAACTTCGGTGCAGATGGTAAAGCACTATGTATTCCAAGGTGCATCTAATGAAATATTGACACGTGGTAATTTGATTTTTTCAAAAATTATTTTTCTTTTATTTTTGTGGTAAAGACAAGAAGACCATGGTGGTTTGTTTAATGGAATATAGTAAGGGAATGTGGAAGAGTAGCTCAAAATCAAAAGAAGAATAAGGGAGGCTAGAGAAAAGTCGTGCAATTAAAAGCGATTGAGGACGCATCATACTACAAAAAAGAAACATTTTTAGTACTCCATAGAGCATCAAGAGAAATAATCTCATCCCAAACATCAATAGATTTCTCCACACAGATAGAAAGATCCTCGCATTTTGTATTCTGTGAGAACGGTAGATCGTCCATAGAGAGTTAAACTGAATATGGTTTATTTTAATTGGTGTACTTCATCCTCGAAGTCGGACATTCGAGTTCCTATAAACCACTTATGGTACTAAAAAAACATCTATATAAGACACTGTAATTCTAATTTTATAAACGAAAAACCATGGAACAATTCAATCTAGACACACGAGACATTACACAATTCAAGTAGAAATTAGCACGATATTTTATGATTATTCATGATAATTTTATAGTCGATCGTGGTAGAGTAATTCTTACCGATTGAAAGGAGTTAGAGGTTGATCTTGAATTGACAAAATCAAAGGATAGACGTCTCCACCTACTTTTACTTCATTCGAACGTTTAGAATTTAGAGAAACACAGAAAGAAATTTGGTTTGGTTTATGGTTTCTACAGAACCCTTTGTGATTGAAGATACAGTCTATACAAATCGAGTATCTTCCAGAGTTCCCCCAAACACTTCAGCTGAAAACTGCATCACAATAAACTTTGTGAATAGAGAATTGGTGGTTGTTTCTTCTGAAGTGCTTGGAAGGGAACTCGAGAAAACACCAATATTGTTTTGGATATTGGTTTTGCATATTGAAGTTAATTCAAAGTGCAAAGTATGTTGTATTTATATAGAAATAGGCAAGGGAAGGAAAAGAGTGAATGAATCAAGACTCAACTATGGGATACATACATTATAATGCATAGAGCCAAAGACAATGCTTCATGGAACCACCACCACTTGCCACATGATAATAAACCTTTTTTCTGATGCCTTTTCTTTTTCATGAAAACTGAAGCAAAACCCCATCGGTTGGAATCTCTTTTTTTTCAGCTTTTCTTTTTCATTGAAACTAAAGCAAACTCCAACCCTAAAACTCGAGAGATATGAAAAAAAATTGATATAGAGAATATAATGTTGAGCATCATCACTTTGCATCAAATTAAATGGACATGTAATATCCGAGTTTAAGAGAAGTACTATGTGAATGAACTGTACTCACATCCGAATGAAAAGGATCTTGAAAATTGATAGCTACTATTAATACCAATAAGATACACCTTGTTTTTTGGTTGCTCAATCATAGAAACTAAAAAATTAGCGTGTTTAGTTTGAAATGATTCTATGTTGGGTGATCTCTTACGAAATTTTTTCGGAAACATGTGAGTGAGAGCAAAGCAAATTGAAAATGTCAAGAATTTAGATACTTAACACCTAAAATATGTTAACAAATCTCGTATACTTGACAATTAGAACATATTAAGTAACTTACAGCTTAACGCTTTAAGTCAAATAAAAAAATTCTCTTATTCTTGACACTGGATTATTGGATGTTTTTAAAAACGCCAAGTAACATTGATACTTGATTGCAAAAAACGTCAAGTAATAAAGTTTTTGTAGTAGTGAGTATTTCACCACTTCCAAAAGTTTTAGTGCAAATCAGACATCCAAATTTTGATGTTAGTTAGTCTTAGTAACGGGTAAAAGGTTTATATAGGTTGATTGGGTTTTATCAGTCGAAAAGTTTAATTTTGAAATTTGAAGTTTCTTGCCAGAAATTAGGTACCCGTGTAGAAATTGATCGATTTTGGGTGGCTCAGGGAAATTCGAGGCTCCCAACATTGACGTAAGATAGTTTAAGGGATGAGTAAAATATCGCCGAAATCTAGAAAAATTTAAGGGCTAGAGGTTGAAGAAAGAGTTAGAAAATTCAATTTTAGCTTAATTAAGGTGCTTTTAAGCATGATTAAGAGTCCAATTGGTATTGATATGATACTTTAAACCTAAAGTTAAAGGAAATTGGGATCCTGACCCAATTTTGAAGTTGATTAAGAAATTAATTTAAAGCAAAGGTCTAATTAAGATTAATGGAAAATTAGGCAAAATTGGACAAAATTAAGAATAATTAAAGTGTTCCAAACCTTAATTTAAGTTATAATGGATATCAATAAGATGTTTGGATGTTAGAGTTGAATTAATTTGAAATCTTAAGTTAATTGATAATTTGAGGATTAAACTGTAAAGTAAAATCTTAAATTTGGATGGCATTAGGTTTAGGAAAAATTAGGGGTACTCAAGCTTGATTTAAGTTCTAAATGATATCACTAAGATACTTTGGGTTTAAATTGAATTAATTTGGGCGAAATTAAGGTAATTTAACTAAATAAAGGGTTTTAATTATGAGTAAACCCTAAATTGTGTGAAATTAGGATTAAATTTGAGAGGGAAAACCTTAAAATTGTGGAGACTAAGGCTTATTGAAGTGGAATTAGTTATCGTTAGAGATTAATTTTTGAATCTTAAGTCAATTTTAAAATTATTAAAGGACCAAATTGTAGAGTAAACCCTACTTGGATCAAATTACGATTTTGAGGAAAGTTTAAGTGAAATTTATTATATTTAAAAGTTAATTTTCAAATAATTGGATTATGCTCATGTGGAGGATAACCAAGGTTTATTAATATAATTTTAGGATAAACGAGAATTAGGAGAAGTAGAAATTTGAGGAGAAGCCAATTAACAGTGAGTGGTTTATTTTCAAGTTTTTTATATAAAAGCTATATATGATACTATATGAATATGGTATGATTTCGAAAATACCTTGGTATGATTTGTTTTATTAAGCCATGATTTTCTTTATATGCGTGACCAATGATATTTTATTTTCATAAAGTGTCTGTGACTTGAAAACGTGTTGAATCACGATTATATGCATGCATGATCTTTTGATTCCATAAAGCTATTGTAGTCATGATAAACTAGATTAAGTTACGGAGTGAGATGTGGAAATGACAATGGAGGGTATTTCTGGTGGTTATTGGAGATGTGATTTTAAACCTCGGGATATCAATATTTAGGTTGCTTGATTATATTGTTTGAATATGTTTCAACAACAATTCTTAAGATTGCAAGGGATCTTCGGGGCTAAAATATGGCTTAACTCAAAGAGGGAGAGGGAGAGACACGACTCCGAGGCTGAAATATGGCTTAACTCGAAGGCATACTTCTATTGGACTCTGGGGCTGAAATATGGCTTAACCCATAAGTCGTAACCTTGCTTCAGGGTTGAAATATGGCTTAAGCAGGAGTAAGTTGATATATTGGATTTCAAGGCTGAAATATGGCTTAATCTAGAGTAAGTTTGATATATTGGGTTTCGAAGTTGAAATATGGTTTAACCCATAGTATGTTGATATATTGGGTTCTAGGGTTGAAATATGGCTTAACCCAAAGTATATTTGATATATTGGGTTCTGGGGCTAAAATACGACTTAACCTAAAAATCGTAAGAAACTCTACATGCACATATGACTTAATGGAAAGTAAAATATATGAGAATAGATTGGATATGACTATTAGTAAGTGACATGTGTTAGTTACCTAGTTATAATGTTGAGATGAATAGATCATGCCACTGTAGAATTTTATATGTTTTAAGGGCTAATGATAATTAAAACGTTGTTTACTATGTAATTTGTTGATGATGTTTTTATGAATGAGTTCCACGTGTTATGACATTGCTAAATGATTTTTGAGTTGAAGAACTATTGACGTTTTAAACTTGTTAATGGTTTTCATTGATGTTTTCCGGAAAGTGTATGTTGAATAAATTACCATTCACTAGGCTTTAGCTTATGCTTTCGATTTTTTATGTTCTTCCCCTTAGGTAGCAATCAAGTTCGTGGTGTCTGTTAAGCCACAAAGGCCACTACTATTGTTGGACATCTGTTGTATTGTTTGTGCATATATTCGAGAGTATTCCAGAATAGTTAAATCTTGTGAGTTTTAGGTCATATAAGGTTTGTCAAAAATAATCCTTATTGTTGGTTGGTGAAAGGAAAATATATATTCTTATGATATGGGTTGAGTTCCATGTGTTGATGGTCATGCATTAAACTGAAAAGTATGCAATATGTGTTAATCGTGTATGCGATGACCCTGCGTTCTTGTCACAAGTTTTCTTGCTCTCTCGCCAAGTATAACGAGAATGCAAGTTTCTCGAGATGATCCGAGGTCAAACACAGGAACTTGTAACTAAATGATGTTTGTGAAGTAGTGTGTTTGAGGCGGTGAATAAAAATAAAAAGAAAGAAAATTAACTATGCGCTACTCCTATTCCTAGCTAAACAGACTGAGCAATGGAAGTTTGACTATGAGAATTGGTAGAGTTGAGGGTAAATTTTACCAAGTCATGGAAAAGTAGAGTTGAGGGTAAATTTTACCAAGTCATTAAGTTTGGTCGCAAGGGTAATCCAGTCGCCACACTAAGGCATCACACACCTCTCGGTGGTCAGCCACATGCTTATATCTCTATAACATATGGTTGCGTTGAGCATAAAATTATTCTATCTCTAGGAACACTACTTACTTTGGTTAGTAAGTTCCACTACTTACCCTCTCGGGCAGTTGGTTATAGCTACTCAGCTCATAGATAAGCAGTGTGATGGCCTCGCACTAAGCAAAGAGGATCGACTCACTATACTCGCGCAATACACACCTCTTGGTGGTTTGCTACATGCGTCATATCTCTATGCATGATTGAGTATGCCATAACTCTTGTAATCAACACTTAACTAATTGCGATGAAAGTAAAAGATGATAAAGTAGAAGAAGATGATGAAGATGGTATACTAAAGAGATGTATTGATTACAAAATGTATTAGTGTCTTAAACCAAAATGTAATACACTACAGAGATAAGAAGAGAGGTGGAGGACTAGATGTAAGCAATCTCTTGCTTCCATCAGATGTATGTCAAGGCTGCCGGTGGTGCCATGGATGGATGATGGAGTTATCTCTCTCGAGCTCTATCTCCGACGAAGCTCCGATCGTTACTCAGAAAGGGTTGTAAGAATGAAGTACTTTCAAAGACTGTCTACTCACACTCTCATCTGTGATTACAAGAATGCGTCTAAGGCAGATACTCAGATGCTTTGAATTTGGGCTCCAACGCTCTATTTATAGAGCTTAAACGCCGACAGCATTGGTAATCCCACTCTGATTAGCCATCATCACTGATGTGGTAGGTGAGAATGTCAGCGTTGCGTCATGGTCAATGATTAGGAAGCACGTTAGAATATCTGTTGTACGTTTTCAGAAATCTCGAGGCATGCATTCATATTCGTTCCTCATGAAGGATCAACGCATTCTACCTACTTCTTGCGATCATACTTCTATCATGGTTATCACTTTGTAATTGCGGCATTTCATGCGACGAACTTGTCTTCATGAAGATCAAGCTTGCTCTCGATTCCTGCGACAACTATTAAAATAGACATTTTGACGCAAAATAACGCATGATATAGGGTTAGCAGAGATTTTCAATTTTGATCAACGCAAGGTCATTTTTCCACATGAATCTTTAGTCATATTAATGCATATTTTGCTCATCAACCCTCATAATTCTAAATAAAAGACTACAATAGCTTGTATTTCTACAAGCTATCACACCCCCAAATTTAGAATCATGCTTGACCTCAAGCATGTCTTATACTAAGGATAAAAAACTTGCCCTCTGATTCTTCCTTTGTATTGACCAACTTCTCAGAATATAATTCACTTGCACCTCTAACTTTGGTAGCATCACTCTCCTCAAACTTAGTTACTTCTTCTAAGAGATATTTTCTAAGTTTAATTCTGGTAAGCCTCCGTTCAAAACTATTTACTCATCGTAGACAATTTTGCTTTTAGCTTTTTACAATACGATCATTCAAAAAGATTTCAAGCTTTGCAACTTATTATTAAATTAAGGCGTTTAACTTGGTTACATTCTTCGTTTTGGCTTGCCTCCACGAGTGTCATGCGGGCATCCAACTTTAGTTGCGAGCCATATTCAACTCAACTCTTGTCTTAGCTAATTTTAGTTTGCGCCAGACAGAGGAGTTGTTATCATGCGTTGATTCTTGGTCACCTACTTTCGTTTTGGCTTACCTACACGGATGTCATGGGAAGTATCTAACTACGGTTAGGTATCTTTCACAACTTTAACTCTTATCAGCTTGGATATCCCCTTTGCGCTGACCGTGGAGTTTTTATTATGATTTTTTTTTAATAGTCATTGCAATGTTTAAAAATGGACGTATTTGCCCAAACCACTCTCACCCTCAAACTTAGAGAGTGGCAGGGTCCTTGACAAAAATCTAAAGACAAACTCTTCAGAAATGAGATAGAAGAAGTTTGAGTAGAGGTTTGTACGTAATAAAACTTAAGACTATCAAACTTTGAAGAAGCTATTGAAGCGTGGTGAGCCATGCGACGTTTAGTTAGTGGGTTTAGTATATTTACATAAGTATTATCATGGATGCTAATTTATCAATGCAAAAGAAGGCAAGCAGCCAAAAGAGAATTTCAAAAGGATAACGCGTGAAAGATAACAACAAAAGAAAGATGTGAGCAGAGTGGTGATGAGCAAACTATCTGGCGAACGAGAGGGAGTTATGGAAAATTGGGAACCTTTTTAGTGTACGAGAGTTGAGCTATTCATAGGCTTCACATGGAAGTTATTCATTTCTCTTTCTAATGATTATCTGACACATTTTGCATTTAATGCATTTAATTCCATGCTCTATTGTTCCACATTTCTCATGTCACAAGTTTATTGGCTCTACGACGTCTCTTTCAAATTAGCTCTTAACTTGCGCCTTTATTAGACATGTCACCGCCCATGCATCTATCCTTTTCTTTGCTTCATGATTCTTTTCAACCCACGGTTCTTCTTTCCGTGCATAGGTAGGTTGGTCTGATCTTCTCATGCATTCAATAACAGCATTATCAACCTCCGTAGCCAATTTCTGATTCTTTTATTTTTATCAAAATCTTGCATTTATAGATGTCAGAATTATAATTTTTCAGAATAATAATCTTTGCAAGTGTTAAACACAAGGCTAATCTTTTTACATGATTTCTTTATCAAGTTAATGTATTTTCTACTAAATTGTCTTGATTATTCTAAATAAGATGTTACAATATTTTGTATTTCTACAAGTTATCATTTTTTGTTTATTTTATCATGATTATTCAAATTTTAAGAATAAAAACTTACGCATAACTATTATAGATATGAGAGATCAACTTCTAAGAAGTACTAAGAGAGCATATGAATACATTCCTATACTTAATATATTTGGTAAATTAATAGAGGATTTAAAAAGTTATTTCTCGAACGTTAAAAAATTTGGAACATGATGCATTATTTAAAAGGTTTTTTTCTTTTACATTAAGTAAAATTTCTAAGCATTGCATTAGAGTTAAAGGATTTAAATATTAAACACTTCTTTTAATTTTTTTTAGTAAAGAAAGACATTCAAAAACTAAAAACCAATAGGGTCATATCAGTCTCAAGAAAACAACACAGTCAAAAGCGAAATATCTTGCCAAACAATAAGATCGAGACCCATTCGTCACTAAATTCTAAGAACATCGAAGGTGACAAAAATTGGAATCTCATGATTAAGGGCAAAGCAAAAAAATAAATAAATAAATAAATAATAATTAAGGGCAATAGTAGAGGGGCTGTAATTGAAATCTTAAAAGAAAAAAAAAAAACAAAAACAAAAACAAAAACAAAACAAAAATACTAGTAAAAAAATTATATAAAAGCAGCTAGATTAAGGGCAATAGGAGAGGAGCTGCAACTTGTAAAGAGCTTTGATCAATGTGACTAAAGTCTAACTAGATTATGGGCATTTTTTCTTAGTTTGAAAGTTGTATGAGTTGCTCTTAAAAGGTGCAATTATTTCTTGATGGAACGAGCACATATGCAGCGGAAAAAAAAACGGATCTAAAGTACTCTAATTAGATTAATTTCAAAGAATAAGCATGCAAGTAAAATAACTACAAAGTTTTCTCCAAATCAATTCCAATCTCCGCACGAACAGTTTGTAAACCACCACGAGAATCTTTCCGACTATTCTCTGGCCTTAGAATGGGATGGTCGAATACGTGAGTGACTAATTTGGAGAGTAACGGACTTAGTATTTGAGAGAAAATATGGGTTGAGATTATCAAATAATCTCATAAAATTCCACTTGGCCGAGAATATCAAAATTCATTAAACTCTTCCTTTTAAAGACCATTTCATACAAAACATGTAACTTTGATTTTTATGAGAATTTGACGATAAAAGATCCATTAACTCAAAGTGGGATTAGTGGGGTAAGTGTCTTCAATTGAAGACAACACTTAGCAATGCAAATGTTGGCATTTTTCACTCATAATTGTTGGATCTTTTCACTAACTTGGTCAAAGGTAAAGCTTTACTCTCAAAGTCCAAAGTCAATAAATTGACTTTTTGACTTTCAATGTAAAAGGTCAACATTTTGACTTTCATTACATTTTTTACATAGTCAACAATTTTGACTTTTAATGCAATTTTGACCAATTCCATTTAGTTTCAAATTAGTTCTAATAATTAATCTTAAAATTAAATTAATATTAAATCATTAATTAAAAATTTTAATTAATTTAATTTAATATTAAATCCAACACAAATCCCAATCAATATGAATCTCTATTCATAATCTTGATATTTAAATCTTATTTAAATATCTTTAATTTTCTCTCTCTTTATATTTAATTCATAAGTAAACATTAGGTTAATATCAAATAGTCCTGGAATTTAAGGTCTATGCACTTTCCACCTCAATCTGATCGAAGTGTCTTAAATGTTTTACCTAACTAGTTCTCGACTTCAGTCTTATATACCTTGAACATTTCAAATAGTTCAGATTTAAGATGAATTTAGGTAAACATAATCATACCTTGAATAATCATCTGATGAAATATTCATACTCTCCTCATAATTTTGACATTCATCGAACCATGGAGGTCTAAAGGCACAAGTTCTAAGAGTTCTTTGGCTTTCAGATCAGTTGTCTTCTAACTAGTTTAGATGACCACTTTTAACCAATTTATCAATCTCATTGAGATTAATGTGGACAAGGCTTAAATCTATGTACTTGAAGAAACCTTTTGCCTTTTGTTTTGTGTTTCAGCCATTTTAAACATCTTGATATTTAAAACGGCCTATGTTTTGGTTGATTTTAATATATAAGCTGTTCTCTAGTATAACATATAAAAATACTTCTTTTGCTAATAAACACTTCATTTATGTCAAAAGATACTTTTAATTGTTCTAACAAGAGATAGATATAATATTTCTTTTCATTTAAAAAACAAAAAATACATTATCTAATATAATGAATCTATCTCCGGATAACAACTTAAGAAACACCCACTCATTTTGCTGAGATAATCTCTCATGCTCAAAACTTGGAGAATTATCCCTTCTTCTACAAGCAATCTTCAGGAACTAATTTCCTTATTTTGCTTTCTCCACTCTTTTTTCTGCAAGATACTCTGGGCAGTTTCTTTTCCAATGCCCGTTCTTGTTGCAATAGAAACATTTTCCTTTATCTACAACTTTATTCTTGCCTTTGCAATTAGTAGAAGTCTTCCCTTTCCCCTTATCTTTTTTTCATCGAAACACTATTGTTCCTAGAAGAAGAAGGGCCAAACTTTTTCTTAAAGGACAATCCTCTATTGACCTTATTCGTGGTGGCAATATTTACCTCCGCTTCCTATCCCTTAGAATTCAAGAGAGATTGAGTTTGAAGCTCATTGAGAATAGTAGTCAAGTTATATTCTATCTTCTTCATCATAGCATTTATGCGAAACATTAGGAAGCTCTTTGGAAGAGACTCTAAAATAAAACTGATCTTACTTTTCTCATTTATGACAATTTCGTTTACTTCTGTCACATTGAAATGGACTATCATGTCTAGGACATATTCTCTAACAGTGGCCCCTTCTTTCATATGGTAGTTGTAAACATACTTGATGGCATCATAATCTCTTTAGCGGTATGCATGTGAACATGTTTCTTAGCCCAAACATCAGATATGCTGGCAAGAATGTAAACTCTGACTTTTTCATTCGCCCTTGTCCACTTGTCATATGCATCCCGAATAGTTCAATTTGCATTTGAGCCAGGGTTTTGAGGATATTCCTAGCTAAAACAAACCTAAGATCATCGATTACCAGTATCGTGTTCAAATTTGATTTTCACGTAGCATAATTGTCCCTATTAAGCTTCTCGAAAGTAAGTAATTGTAATAAAGAGCTAGTCATGCTAAAAATATAAACAAACTCTACTAATAAATTGCTATTAAACCCAATCAAATTTTAGCAAAATAATAATGTACTCAAATTTCATTATTTTATTTGTAACGATACAATAGTGAGTCAAAATAAGTTCTACCAAGGGGTAGTCAAATACTTTTTCACTAAAGCAAGACATTCTTGACTAAATACCATCTCCATAATAACTTTTATTTCGATAGTCATTTAGCTACTATTTTTGGACAAGAACTTATTAACACTTAGGAATTCTGTAAGTGTAACCCTTCAAGAATTTACTACCGAATCAGAGAGTCAAAGTTGGTAAACGACCTAAGAAATCCTATCCATTTCTGGAGTTTGAATTGTTATGAATCCTATATTACAACCCTCCGAGGGGATAGCCGTGGTTAGCGACTAGCTAATGTTGCCTTCAAGACAACAGTAGGCGCAACACAGGAATCTCACGGTCCAAACTAACGGAAGAGACTGCAGGACATGTTGACACACATCCTTCACCTACTTACTATGAGCTACTCACCTATTGACCTTGATATTGACACATGCAAACACTTTTCGAATGGAGATCACTTCCAGAGTGACACGAAGTGTTGCATGGATCTCATGTTGTGAACTCTTAGGGACATGAGAGTTAAGAACAACATATCGTATATGTTATTAATCTTCCACTGAAGTGTTCTATTTATTTTTGGTAAATATTTATTTAGAAATGTTTCGGGTAATTAAACAACCTAAGTCTGAATGGTTTATCCAAATATAACGTTTATAATTGGATTTAACGTACAATGTCTAGGTGATAAACAAATTTTAACACCTCACACCGCTCACATTTGCTCATAAAATCGGTTAACAACGCTCAATTATTTGGCCATAATCCCCGGATAGAAGGTGTTCCGCAGACCATCAACTTAAGTACCTCAACCTTAGATAGGATTATACATCGGTTGAGTTTGTAGCCTAGGTTTTATAACGACCAATTTTAACTATTAAAACAAGTGGTTAATCTACATGAGCATGTAACTTATCTTTTTTATGGATTTTAATATCTACTCTTTTTATAACATTTATAAAAAGACAACAAACCTATAACAAGTATCTAAAATGCTTTATATAATAATTATATAAATATTCATTCCATGCATTAATATAACAACTTATATAAAAAATCATGAAATCCTACACATGCATACTATACATTATAACACTTATAATATAATTACAATGCATGTTACATGCTTATCCTATGGTGGGATTTTAAATCTACATGACCTACAATATGTACAAAATAGATAAATTATTTAATTCATACATTCATAATGCATAATTAAATAAATATACTAAAATAGACTGGTTTTGGCATCCTAAGCTAACTAAAAGCTAAACTTATTATAATAATAAATAGAAACCAGCCTCGAACCACCTCGAAACACTTTTAACTACATCAAACCGCTTGAAAAATTGACTTCAAATTTGTAAACCCGCCCAAAAAAACCACCCAAACCGATCAAAACTGATCAAACCAGTTGAACTGGACCGATCCAAACCATCTGAGCCAGCTGAGCCACCAAAACCAGGCGCGCAGGTCAAGCTCGGGTCGGACGGAGCAGGCGCGAGTCACCAACGGATCGGCTGGAGTGGCTGAAGACGCGGACGCGGGATGGCTTAGCCTGACGCGAATGTTGCTAGGCTGGTGCACTAGGCCAAACACGGACTTGGGATGACTGAAAAGCTTGGGCTGGGCCGTACGCGCGCCTGGGTCGTCAACATGGAGCAGATCTAAAGCGCTGATGACGAACATCAAGTTGGGTTGTGGGTCGCCGGGGCTAGATCGAGTTTGGGACAGCTACACGCGTCAGGGACCAGCTCTGCGGATCAGGCGCCACTCCGGGTCAGGTCGTCGGGTCGAAATCGAGTCTGGGAGGTCATTCCGACTTTGTGAGCTTTTCTTCACCAAATTTAAAGTTGTCCTATTTTCAAAACCGAGCAATTACAGCCTAAAAATGACTCGAATGGCTCTAGCAAAATTACAGACCCTTCACGACACATAAAAGCCCACTAAACATTGGGAAATTACAATAACTATTACAATCCAAGAGAGAATTTAGATGCCAAAACCGAAATTATCCATTTTAACACACAACTATTCATCACATGAATCAATACCCACCATATGTAAAAACTAACCACAATTGAGTACTTTAAGCATGCTCTGATACCAATTGATGGAACGAACACATGTAGCGGAAGGAAAAACTGATCTAAAATATTCTAATTATGTTACTTTTAAAGAATAAGTATACAAGTAAAATAACTACAAAGGAATAGAAGAAATACAACATTTGTAGACTCGAGTCTTCAGCAAATGGGCTCCAATCTCCTTAAAGACCATTTGTAGACTCAAGTCCCCAGGAATAGTTCGTAGACCACCGAGAGAGTCTTCCCCACTATTTTTCCAACCTTAGAATGGGATGGTGGGATTTGGTGAGTGACTAATTTGGAGAAGAAAAGGCTAAGTATTTGAGAGAAAATAAGGGTTGAGATTATCAAATAATCTCATAAAATTCCACTTGGCCATGAAGATTAAAATTCATTAAACTCTTCCCTTTAAAGACCATTTCATACAAACACATGCAACTTTGAATTTGATAAGAATTTGACACTAAAAAATGCACTAACTCAAAGTGGGATTAGTGGGGCTAGTATCTTCAATTGAAGACAATACTTAGCAATGCAAATGTTGACATTTCCCACTCACAATTATTGGATCTTTCCACTAACTTGGCCAAAGGTCAAACTTTGACTCTCAAAGTCAAAATCAACAATTTTGACTAAAATCAAAAAGTCAACATTTGGACTTTCATTGCATTTTTTACGTAGTCAACAATTTTTACTTTTCATGCAATTTTGACCAATTTCATTTAATTTCAAAATTAATTCTAATAATTAATTTTAAAATTAAATTAATATTAAACAATTAATTAAATAATTAATTTAATTTAATTTAATATTAAATCCAAAACTAATCCCATGTTGGATTATATCAGCATGCAACGGAAGTAACAAGAATCAGTAAGCTATATAATTCATTAATTTTGACTATAAATAAAGCATGCTCATACAATATAAGAGGGTTCCAAGGCATATCTTTGTAGAACCTCTTGAAACTCGAATTTAACTGCAAATCTTCTCCAAATCTTCTCCAAATCTTCATGTGAACCACCTCAAGGTCTTCCCTACTATTCTCTTGGAGTCTTAGATTGAGTTGTGGGACTCAAAATATGCTTGAATGAAGGGAATTTAGAGAAGAAGCTCACCGATGCACCTTGAAGAACACCTTCTTCAACCTCTCAAGTTTTTAGCAAAACTCATCAAGTACATACAGTTTGCATGCTTGATACTCACCTTGAAGACCATCATGCAAGGAAGAAGGCTGCATGAAGAGGACCTTATGCTTGGAAGATTAAATCAAGAATAAGGTGGGAAATGAGTGAGCTATATGATTGGATAGTGGAAATCTCCCACTTCTTCCATTTGTGTTTTTCAAATTTTGATTTTCAAATTGATTTCCAAAATCAATTTTTGTTTTTAAAATTAAAAACTTTATTAATTTAACAAAATTAATTTTCATAAATTAATTTTCTAATAAAATTAATAATAAATAATTGATTAAACAATTTAATTAATTTCAATTAATTTAATATCAAATATTAAATTAATTTTACATAAATTCCACCAACATGAATCCATATTCATGAATTTAATATCTAAATCATATTTAAATATTAATTGATTCTCTAATTCTGTTTAATTCCAAAATTAAACGCATAATTATATCACATATAATTACTAATTCCCTTAATTCTAATTTGAACATTTCAAATTAACTTATCATGCTGCTCTAAGGCTAATTCATTTACGAGATAGTAGGGGGACCTCCTGGACCAATAGATCATGGGCTCCAACGATCCAAGATTAATTGGCTAAACTCTTTACACCAAATTAATCACCATTCGCTAAGTAATGGGTCACTCCACTAAAACCCATAGTTGCACTCCTCTCACTGTAGATATATTATGTCCACTCGATATAACCGTGATTAGTAAATTAACCCTTCACAGGTTATTCCTAATAATGGTTGGGTCAAATGTTTGTTTTACTCCCGAGATTACCTCATGTTCCTTAAGTTCCACTGATTCTCTAATGAACAATTGGTTTGTGATCCAATCAACAAACCGAGTCCCTCTCGAGCCAATGAGAGGGTGGGCCCCTTGTTTAAGACCTAAGTTAGCACTTAAGGAAAACCTCTCTCTACTAACCCTAAAAGCGAGTAGGAGTGAATTCCACCTTACACCCTATGTCCCCAGCTATCTACCCGGTCTTACCCCTGAAATGGAGGTTTATTGAGCTAGCTTGTTGAGCCAACCCTCACCTATGCAAATCTAAGAATAATCCCGAATAAACAAAAGTTCATAGTTAGCTCAGGATTAAAGTTAAGTTACCTAGGTCATCGCTTTGGAATAGTCAGTCTTAAATAGTAAACAACGTTATAAAGTAAGAATGACTGATTTCGTGGCTCGGTCTTGTACAAACTCAATGTACAGGACGCCCTCACTCCTCATGTCATAACATGTACGAATTAGGATCACATCGTATGTAGCACTATACAACTTCTTGTAGCAACTACCGAGTAGGCCACATCCAATAGTGTTACCAGAATAAGCAAAAATGAGATTTTGAGTTAGATATCTCCTGCTCAGTTGTTCACTTTGCATAAAACCCCAATTTAGGTAGTCACTCCATTTCCTTGTTATACCGTTCGCCTATATAAATAAAGTACCTTACCCTCTCCCTATCGGTCGACCTCTACTCATATACTATAGATCATTTTGACTATTTACTCGAACCTGATCCACTTTTATATCTCTACATAAAGTTCAAGTACTCATGTAATAGTCATGGATCTTTTAGTTCATTGGATTTATTTCTAAAACGAAATATGCAATTCATATATTCAATAACAACTTATTGAATTTTCAGAATAAGTTTTATTGTTTACAAACCACAAGTTTTAGGACATAAACCCCAATATCCCAATCAATACAAATCCCTATTCATAATCTTGATATTTAAATCTTATTTAAATATCACATATTTTCTCTCTATTTATGTTTACTTAACAATTAAATATTAGGTTAAATATATCGTATGTATTTTAACGCTTTGAACACTTTGAATTTGTTTGTCAAACTGTTCTAAGGTTTAGTTCGATATGAGCTAGTAGGGGGACCTCATGAATCTACAAAACATGGGCTCCAACAATCCGAGATTACCCAGCTAAACTCTTTAACCTAATTAATCACAATTAGTTAACTATAGGGTCATTCCACTAAATCCCAGTAGTTGCACTCCCCTTACTGTAGATATATTATGTCTACTCGCTATAACCATAATTAGTAAGTCAACCATTCACAGGTTGTTCGTAATAACGACTGGGTCAAAAGCTATTTTACACTTGAGATTACATCTTGCTCCTTAAGTCCCACTGATTCTCTAATGAACAATTGGTTTGTGATCCAATCACTAAACCAAGTCCCTTTCAGGCCAATGAGAGGGTGGAGCCCCTTGTTCAAGACCTAGAGTCAACACTAAAGGGAACAACCTCTCTACTATCCCTAAAAGCGGGTAGGAGTGAATTCTGTCTTGCACCCTATGTCTCCAGCTATCTATCCGATCTTACCTCGAAAATAGGAGGCTTATTGAGCCGGCATTGTTGAGCCAACCCTCACCCATGAAAATCTAAGAATAATCTTGAATAAATAGAAGTTCATAGTTAGCTCAGAATTAAGGTCAAGTTACCTAGGTCATCGCTTTGAAATACTCAGTCTTAAACAGTAAATAATGTTAAGTAAAAGTGACTTATTTCTTAGTCCGATCTTATGCAAACTCATTGCATAGGACACTCCCACTCCTCATGTCAGTACATGAACGAATCAGGATCACTTCGTTTGTAGCACATTACACCAAATTGTACCAACTACAGAGTGGGCCGCATATGATAGTGTTACCAGAATAAGGTACCTGCCTTATTCGTATACTATAGACCGTTTTGGCTATTTACTGAACTTGATCCACTCTTATGTCTCCACATAAAGTTCAAGTATTTATATAATAGTCATAGATCTTTAGTTTATTGGATTTAGGTTCTTTCTAAAATGAAATGAGTAATTCATACATTCAATAACAATTTTATTGAGTAAAACCTCAATAACATCTTTATTCATAACATAATAAGTTTATTGTTTACCAACCACGAGTTTTAGGACATAAAACCCAACAAACTTCCACTTGGACTAAAACTCCAGTGGTAACATATGTAATCAAATAATGTTGAGCTTTTGAGTTTTAGAGAGAAATTCAATAAACTAGGGCATCACATACCCATGATTTATTTTCACTACGCATCATATAACCATGAAACTTCAATCACATGATTTCTATTTCAGAAAATTGCAAGCACCCAATCTACTTAACCCGGAAGCTCTGAATTAAGTGCATCCTAGTTCATTAAC
The DNA here is from genome assembly GCF_009727055.1 of Benincasa hispida. Lineage (NCBI taxonomy): Eukaryota > Viridiplantae > Streptophyta > Magnoliopsida > Cucurbitales > Cucurbitaceae > Benincasa > Benincasa hispida. The sequence continues at coordinate 18,098,880 of NC_052354.1, forward strand.
TAAGATTTACATTCTAATTAAACTAAGTGCTAATTAGTTTTGAAAGTAATAATGCACCCTAAATTAACTAAACACTTTCATTATGTTCTAAAGATAAATTGCGACGATTAATTAACAGGTAATGCCTAATTAATTAACTGATTTGTTCTTTAGTCTTAAAGTGTTCAAGAAAACTATGTGACCTCGATAACGTCGTGCATGCCATTAACCCATGAAACAATTTATTATTACTTGGCAGCCAACACACGATAATCATGAATTATGTAGGGACTTTAGTAACTAACATGCATTCATAATTGTGTTGTCAATCCAATTAATAAACATGCCTTAAAGAATTCAAACATGAACTAAAGATACTTGCAGTAAAAAAATATATATATATATATTGAATTAAGCACAAATCCTCACAAAATCTACATTTTAGTTCCTCCAAAACCTCTAAAATTAAAAAAATCAACAAATCTTACCTTCCCAAGGTGACGAAAACTTTAAAATTCAACATTGTTCAACTCGATTACAAGTAAAACCTAAAGAAAAAGCCTTAATCTAAGAAAATGGAAGAGGGGATGGAGGAAAAGGGTTGGAGGCTAAAATTCTTCCGACCTAAAAATGAAAAAGGGATATTTATAATAATGCGACAATGTCGTGACGTTAGGGCCTCACAGCATTGCTGCGCTATCCACTTTGATACCTATTGCCAATCAACATCGTGTAGTGTCGCATGAGACAAAGGTATTTTCTTCGTTTCCATGTTCCTTGAGCCCAATTACTTCAATTGACCCCTAAATGCTTCCTTTAGCTTTAAATCATACCTAAGATGTCCCAACGACTTCTCATGCTCGATTATCTATAATAAAATCATATTTAAATATTAAATTTATAAGTACAATCAAATATTCTTCTAGGTGGAAGGATTCAACAAGCAAAGGTCCTTAAAAAAAATTGAAAACTAACTGCTAAAAACTTAATGTTCAAGACTCAACAAACTAGACAAGAAAGTAAGAAAAATAAAAAGATATCTAGAATCAAAAATTTAAGATTCAAGTTTCAAATAGTGATGCAAGATGAACAAATATAACAAACAACTAGACAATATCAATGATAAAAGGGAATGAAGAGTTACAAATCAAAATAGAAACAATACTTTTACCGAACCCCAAAATTGCCGGTAATTTTAAGGGTTTAATCTTAGTAAGCAAATGCACTTTTAAAATCTTTCCTTGTGAATTTTAGCCACTCAAAACTCAAGATAATTGCCACTTAATTGACGTACTTGCTTGACGTGTCTACTTAAAAAAAACAAAATTTCCTTTGTTTATTATTATTATTATTATTATTGCATTTCACACCCTAATTTAGTCCTAGCCCCTAAATGGATTTCTTTCTTTTTCATAAGGAAAATTTTAACAGATAGAAAAAAATGTCAAACTATTTACAGAAAGAGCAAAAAAATACTAATAAACATTGATAGACTTCTATCAGCATCAATCAGTGATAAACTTTTATCATCGTTTATCAGTTATAGACCTCTATCAATTTCTATCACTGATAGACAACAATAAACTTCTATTAGCCTTTATCAATATCTAAAAACGAAGATTTAAATTTTGCTATTTTGTGTAAATAATTTTCTTTATTTTTCTACTTTTGAAAATATTCTTTTTCTTAATCGATTTATTTTTTTTTCCTTTCTTCTTCAATGCAATTCTTCAGCCCAAATATTTCAATTTCTCTAATTTGTTTTTTGCATAGCATCAAAACTCAACACACAACACATGCAAACTCAACACATATAACCAAATTAAATCATAATTATGAATATATACACACAAAGGTTTTATTTATTTGTTCATTTATTGTTTATTGATTTTCTAAATTGTTTTGAAAGTTTTCTCTATTGTTTCAACAAGTTTAACTTTAATGATCAAGACGTTTGGGATGTCAATGTGTAATTATGAGTAACGGCTCTTGTCAGAGTACTCGAAAAGTCGGGTAGTTATATGGAATTATATAAACTAGATGTTAAAACAACCTTCCTACATGTGATTTAGAAGAAGTGATCTATATGAAACTACCTCAAGGGTATGAAGAGAACGGAAAGGAAGAATTAGTGTGTTTCCTAAAGAAGTTCATCTATGGACTAAAGAAGTCCCCAAGATGTTGGTATAAAAGGTTTGATGTCTACATACCCAAAATTGGTTTCCAAAGAAGCTCCTTTGACAGTTGTGTTTATGTAAACTCTAGATCCTACTCCTCCACAGTCTACTTACTCCTATATGTAGACGATATGTTACTTGCAGGAAAGAGTTAAATAGACTTAAGAAGAGTTAGGTCTTCCTTAAAGGAAGAATTTGACATGAAAGATCTGGGGGAATCCAAAAGAATTTTAGGAATTGAGTAACATGGTCAGACATAAAGGAACTTTAACTATTAGTCAGAGTAACTATTGCAACAAAGTCGTAAGGAGATTTAATATGAATAATGCTAAGTAAGTAACTAGCATTATAGGGAGCCTAATGTATCTGATGATATCAACGAGACCATATTTGTCTTACTCAACAAGTTTAGTGAGCAGATATATGGCTAATTCAGGAAAAAGGCACTGCGTGGCTTCTACATGGATATTAAGGTATCTTAAAGGAATTCAGGAAATGGGTATGATCTATAAAATGAATCAAGCTAACTAAAATCTATGGATTTGTTTACTCGAACTTTACAGGTGATCTTGATAAAAGAAGGTCCCTAAGTGGCGATCTATTCCTTACTAGATGGAAATCTTCTTAGTTGGAGGGTCATCCTTCAACCAGAAATGGCTCTATCCTCAGTCGAAGCTAAGTACACTGCTCTTTCAAAAGCAATCAAGGAAAGGATTTACCTTAAAGGCTTGCTAAACGATTTACGAATCTGTCAAAGGTCTGTCAAAATATTATGTGATAATCAATCATCTATTCATCTATCTAAGAATCAATAATATCATAGTAGAATAATGCATATAGACATCAAATTCCATTTTATCAGAGAATAAGTTGAGAAAGGAGAAGTCTAAATGCTAAAAGTATACACCTCTGAAAATGCAGTTGACATAAGGATAAAACTAGTTACACATATGAAGTTCCAAAAATGCATTGGGTTATTAGTTTACCAAATCTAAGTAAAATCATAAAAAGAAGGAAGAAGCAGTCATTAACCAACACTGATTATTTCTTTCAAGGAGAAGCTTTGAAAAGAGTCTTCCTATATCTTTGAGTTTTTTTTAAATAAAAATTTAGTTGTAAATATGTTGTACTATAGTTGAAGAACATATCAGCTATAAATACTTAGTAAAATCATATTCGTAACAATACATTCATTGTAAAATAGAGAGTTTAAAAAGGTAAGAACTCATCTGGAATCTCTTTGTAATTTCCTCCAAGATAGTAAAGAAGCTGCTTCTGTTCTTCTGTAGATGTAGGTCAATAAGATCGAATCACGTAATTTGCTGGTGTCCTCTTCTTCACTTGATTCTTCTTCTCTTCATCATTATCTTTATTAAAGTTGTAATCCAACATTTTTTTCTCCGTATTTCCTAGCCCTAGTGGAGAAAAACCTTCGATTGATTGATCTTTTGATTAAGTGCTTTAGATTTTGAAGTATGCATGATCGACAAGGAAATAATTAGAAGGAAATGTGTTTATAGAGTTGGCTTTACCAACATAAGACACGTAAACTCACCACATGATTTAATATTTGATAGAAATTTTGGTCATTGTGTATTAACACCTACGTGAACTCATATTCATTGTTGATTTTTCTAAACCTATTTAATACATAGACAATCTCTACCAATTCGATCACGTTAGATTTATTTTAGGTCATTGTGTTCCCATTTTATTCCCTTACTTTAATTTTAAATTTTAAATAATTTAAGAAAGAAAGAGAGCTTACAGTATATATATCTATATCTATCTATATATATTTATGTATATATATATATGCACATATATAATATATATACATATACTATACATATACATATATATACATATACATTCATATGTATACATACATACATATAATCCCCCTACCCCCTTGTGATCGTTCACACAAATAAGAGGAGAAAATTGGAATAGGAAAAAAACTCAAAGTTAAATAGCCTTATTTGATAACCAATTTATCTTTTGTCTTTGGTTTTGGAAAATTAAGTTTGTTTCCACTTATTTTTTACAATAATTTTTCATAGGAGTTGAATTCTTAGCCAAATTTTAAAGACAAAAACAAGTTCTAAAAGACTATATAATTCTATATATATACAAACCTAGCTTAGTAGTAGATAACAAAAAAAAAAAAAAAAAAAAAAAAGAAGAAGCAAGAAATCTAATGGCAGAAAAGGTGTTTATGTTTTTAATATTTAAATTGCTAAGGGGTGTTTGGTTAACCAACATGACGTTAGTTGAATTGGTAAAATATACCAACTTAATGATTGACCGATCAACATTAAACGTTGGTGGAGTTAAGTTTGTATATTTTACCAACTAATCACTCCAATTCACCCTTCTTTCCAATGTTTCCAATGCCTCCACCCATTAGCCAGTATCAGCGATTCTTCAACCACACTCCGAGAACTAACTTCAAACTTCGGCAACCACTTTCGACAATAATTCTAACGATCAACTCTATGCTCCAACAAGCACCTCCGACTACAAACATCAATAAAAGTCACCTTTGGTTAACTTTAACAACCACCTTCACGTGACTAACTTTGGGCTCTAACAACCACATCCGACGACACACTTTGAAGACTAATTTTAATACCATCTTCATGTGACCAACTTTGCGCTTTGATAATCACTTCCGTTTACAAACATTGGCTAAAATCATCTTTGATGATCAACTTTAGCGACAACCTTCATGCGACCAACTCTTATGACCAATTACCGGCTCCGACAACGACCTCTGGCAACAAACTCCAGTAAAAATCATCTTCGATAATTAACTTGGACAACCACCTCCGGCTATTATTAGACCGATGACTGTTAAGTTATGTTGTAGGGTTGTTTATTATATAAATAGTAGTAGTTTATCTACGCTAATTGCAATATTTATATGTAGAAAATTATAAAATATATGTTTATTTAATTAAATTCATATACTAAATTAGTATTAAAAATATTTAGAAAAATATGTATATAGCTTAGAAGTATGTAACAAATATTAAAAAAAACAATAAAATGAAGATTTTTTTTTCACCTGAAACATTTTATGGCAAGAATTAGTGAAAAATAAAGATTTGTTCTATGATGATCCTCCAAATTTTGAGGAATTAAAAATAAAATTGTTGAAGAAATATAATTGGCATTCCATTGACTTCTAAGATGATGGGGGATTCAATTAAAAAAAAAATCATGATAGAGGAAAAATACAGAGAGCAAAACATGAAGAAGAAGAAAAAAACGAAGAAGAAAATGGTGTTGAAATTCATGGCAAAATTAGGAATGAAAAGTCTTGATTTCACTTCTATTTTCCATTTTATTTAACTATATTCATGTAAGAAATGCAGTGGGTTAATTTTATTACCAAAAATAATAATAACAATAATAGTAATAAAGAAAGAAAGAAAGAAAAACTTTAAAAAATAAAATGAAAAAAATTTGTCATCCATATTCTATTCAAACAAAAATAGTAGAATTATTGAAGAAAAAAGTTTCGAAACAAAAATAATTATCATAAAAACAGATTATTTAAAATTCAAAAAACTGCACCAGATACTACGAACATATGAACTAAACTCTACACTCCAAACACCTACATATGAACTCAGACAAAATAATTGTGTACCCAAAAACACAGACATATAAATTCCAGATATCATATCTCAACTTATAGTCCTAAACAACTCCTAGTTGCCACTTTAATCAAATATTTTGGTTAGTTTGTATTAGAGCAAAGTAATATCTTTTAAAACAATATTACTTAAAACGTTTCAAACTTTATTTAGTTAAGTAGCTAGAGAGAATTATGTTTGACAGTCGTAATATTAATTTGACAAAAAAAATAAAAATACAACTAAATGTTATCTTAAGTCAAGCCTCCTTCATTCTGGATTCATCATCACTTGTGAAGTTTTGAAGAAGTGTTTGGGTCATGAGTTGGAATATAACTAGAAGTCAGGGCTATATTTGGACAATTGGCATAAAATTACTCTCGTTTTGGGAGTAATTATATTTAGACAATTGGCATAAAATTACTCTTACCAAGGATTCAGTTCCTGGCAAATGTTCCCACAGGGAGAGATGACTCTTCGAGTCGGTAATGGTGAGGTTGTTTCAGCTATTGCTGTAGGCAGGCTAAAGTTATTTGTTGATAAGAAACATTATCTGTTACTGGATTATATTTTTGTAGTTCCTCATATTAAGAAGAACTTAATCTCGATTTCTTGTCTCATTGAACAAGGCTATATCGTCTCCTTTTATGAGAATAAAGTGTTTATTTTCAAGAATGAAATGGAGATTGGTTATGGTTCAATGGAAAATAACTTATATGTCTAAGGTCGTTAGTCATAAAAGCCTTGTTTAACACTGAAATGTTCAGTACGACAATAGCAGCTAAAAGACCAAAGGTTTCTCCAAATGAATACGCCCATCTTTGGCATCTAAGGTTAGGTCACATCAACCTCAATAGGATTGAGAAGTTGATGAAAAGTGGACTTTTAAAGAGTTTAGAAGAAAACTCCTTGTCGGTATGTGAATCATGCCTCGAAGGCAATATGACCAAACAACCTTTTATTGGAAAAGGTTATAGAGCCAAGGAAGCCTTCGAGCTTGTACATTTAGACCTCTGTGGTCGATGAATGTTAAAGCTCAAGGTGGGTATGAATATTTCATCTCTTTCATAGATGATTATTCAAGGTTTGGGTATCTCTTCCTAATGCAACGTAAGTCTGAAGCTCTTGACAAGTTCAAGGAGTATAAGGCTGAAGTTGAAGACTTGTTATGTCAAAAGATAAAAGCATTATGATCTAATCGTGGTGGAGAGTATATGGACCTCTAATTTCAGAACTATATGATAGAACATGGGATTGTGTCCCAACTCTAGGCCCCTGGTACACCTCAGCAGAATGGTGTATCAGAAAGGAGAAACAAGACCTTGTTGGACATGGTTCGTTCTATGATGAGTTATGCTCATCTTCCAGACTCGTTTTGGGGTTATGCAGTGCAGACTGTATGTTATATCCTGAACACCGTTCCCTCGAAAACTATTTCTGAAACACCTTTTGAGTTATGGAGAGGCCATAAAGGTAGTTTACGTCACTTCAGGATTTGGGGTTGTCCAACACATGTGCTAGTGAATAACCCAAAAAAGTTAGAACCGCGTTCAAGGTTTTCCTCTTTGTGGGCTACTCCAAGGAAACAAGAGGAGGTACTTCTATGATCCAAGTGAGAACAAAGTGTTTGTTTCCACTAATGTCGTCTTCTTGGAAGAAGATCACATGAGGGATCATAAACCACGAAGTAAGCTCATTTTACGTGAGATCTCAAGTGAGACTGAGGCTGCTGAGGGTTCAACAAGAGTTGTTGAATAGATTGATAGATCAACAAGAGTTATTGAGGTCGAGACTTCTAGTCAACCAGCTCAAGAATTGAAACTACCTCGATATAGTTAGAGGGTAATGAAACCACCGGATTGCTACATGGGTTTGATTGAAGCCCAAAACATCATTATGAATGATGGAGTCGAGGATCCATTGTCTTTTAAGAAAGCAATGGAGGATGTTGATAAAGATGAATCGGTCAAGACGATCCTCAAGTATCTTCGGAGAACGAGGGTTTACATGCTTGCATATGGAGCCAATGATCTGATCCTTACGGGATACAACATTGTTGATCCCCTTACAAAGGCCCTCATGGCTAACGTGTTCGAGGGTCACCTGAAGAGTCTGGGTCTACGGGACATGCGGCATCTTGTCTAGGACAAGTGAGAGATGATACTGAGGTATGCCCTAGTTTGTAGTATATTGTACATTAGTCTCCCGAGTCATTAGAACAAGTGGGAGATTGTTGGGATTGGTGTCCTAATTCTCCCAAATTCTCGTTGTTTTATAAAGATACACATTGTTCAATGAATAAAATAAGTGTTATTTAATTCTGGCATTTACTCATATCCAATAAACAAAGCTCCTTGGTTATCTTATGTAAACTTAAGCATATATATGTGATATACAAGTGGATCATGTCTTAAGTGATAACCTAAATAGGTATGTAGTATAAGGATTAAGGTGGGATACCTGATCTTGGTAACACTACGAATACGGCCCGCTTTGTAGAGGTTTGCAAGTGTTGTGAACTACTACAGATGGTAGATCCTGACCATTCATGTGGAGACGTGGAGTCGAGGTGTCCTATACAAAGAGTTTGTATAAGACCTGGACCACGAGATGACTAGACTCTGTATATAACATCGTTGATACTAGAGACTTGCATCTCATCTAAACGACCATAGGTGACACGACCTAAATTCTGAGTGTTTTGAGAATTCCTGCCTTTGAGGGCGGTCCTTTGATTAGTATGGGTGAGAGTGGCCAGATTGCCAACTCAACATACCTACCTTTTTGGGGACTTGTCTGATCTAGGAGCTGGGAACTCAATCCACAAAATGGAATTCACTCTTTTCCCGAAGCAGGGATAAGAAGAGAGATTACTTCTTTAAGGGCTGATTTCGGGGCTTGAACATAGTGGCCACAGCTTCTCTTTGGAAGAGAAGACTCAGTCATAGTAGGACTATAATTTATGTTCATTAGAGAGATCAGTGATACTTAAGGAGACAGATGTAACTATAGGGGCAAAACAGTTATTGGCCCAGTTGTACTTACGAGCGATCTGTGAAAGATTGTCACACTGCTGATTGGTTAAGATCAACACATAATATATCTGTAGTGAGGAAAATTTAGCTATCGGCCTTTAGTAAAGTGTTTGGCAGTTAACGGATGATGGATCCTGTGACTAAAGAGTTTAGTCAGTATTCACGTACCATTGGAGCTTTGGATGTACAGGTCCATGAGGTCCCCTTGGTAACTTGGATTTTGATGAGGATCAGTTCTTGGTGTTGATTTGATATGTTCAAATTGGCAAGAGGTATTTTGATTATATATGATATAATCGGTATGATGTATGAGATACATCTAGTGGAGGATTGATGTAAATGAGATTTACATTAA